>NW_009233527.1:0-4859 GCF_000690835.1 Fulmarus glacialis | reverse complement strand
ATGCAGGCTGAGGCCCTACTTCCCAGAAAGTGGCTGGACATCACCTGCTGATGGGAAGTAGAAAATAATTTTGTTTGTTTGTTTCCTTTGCTTCTGCACAAGGCCTTTGCTTTTCTTTATTAAACTGCCTTTATCTCAGCCCATGAGTTTTTCATCTTATTTTCTCCCCCCTTTGTCCTGCTGAGGAGCGGAGTGATAAAGTGGCTTGGTGGGCATCTGGCAGCCAGCCAAGGTTAACCCACCACAACATTAACTTTGAGGGATCAAAGATAAAACGGAGACAAAATTTAGTGAAATTCCCTGGAAATACAGAATATTTGAGACATCTGCTAGAGGGATGGGACATAAGGAACAGTTTCTTAGTATCCAAAAGATGTATGCATCAGAGCAAGTGAGGTTATTAAGAGTATGAAGATACATATACGGCATCAGTATTCGGAACATATAAGCAGATCTGAAATTATGAAGTGAAGAAAGAGAAATATTAAAGTATGTAGAAGCAAAAAAAAAATCTCCTAAACCAATAATGTCCTAAGACGTGAAATAGGAGGGAAACAAGGAAGCTCTGTCATTGGAAATATGAAAAAATGGCTGGAAAAAATAAAAAGGCATACTCTAGAAAACATCAGATTGATGGGGGCAAAACCTCATCTCACTCATTTCTCTCTCTTTTTTCTGTGGTCTTATGAGAAGCTGAATTTGTTCAGAAAAAAATTAATAGCATTTCTGATTCTAAGACTGCTTCCTAAGCAATGTAATTACCACCTCACAGCAGTTTCTATCATCACTCCAAACGCAGAGATATCTTCTTAAGGCTCATCTCATTTTTCCTCTCTCCCTTCCTACTCCAGAATGATACCTCTCCTCTCCATTGCACAATTTATAAATTGTATAAATGTGGAATACAGAACAGGCTACTGCAGGCAAGCAATTTTTTGGCAATATTGTATGTGGGAAGACATCTGTGAGAAGCATCAGAAGATCTTTCATCTTCTGAACATCTCACAGATGTTCACAAATAGCGAAAATTGTTACTTTGGGGAAGGCAGCTCATGTGCCAATAAACGTAGGGAGCTGGTTTAAAATAGGAGCTTGCAGGCTGTGAAATTAATAAAACAACAGATCTGACCTAAACTCCTAATGACAATCAGCCTGATTGTTTTTGTTAATTATAGTTATTGGCAATTGAAATCAATGAGAGGTGAACGAGGGCAAGCAAATTACAACTGCTAAATTGCTACAGTTAGCACTTTTTTTTTCCCAAACACAAATGACAATATGTTTTATTCATCTGCTTTGCTACTTACCACATGTAACTGTGCATACTCCAAATTCTACTTCCGTGAACACAGTGGCATTCAGACCTGAACAGAAAGTCTAAAGTTACATCTCTAATACAATGACAGGGGTGGAAATGCCCAATTAACAGGAAACTCACTCCTTGAAATCTTTACTACTTTTTAGTTGAAATGTGAAACTTGCCAACATTTTTGCTTTCACTAACCAGAAAAACAAGACGTTTGTGAAAAATTTAGCACAAAATCCAATGTGAATAGCATTCATGTTTAAACCTTAAGATGATTCTTTAAAAGGAAAAAATGTATTTTTCTTATAAACGAGTCTATGATGTTAAATTAGCCTACGGAATGCTCTGGAAAGTGCAGTGTCTAGGATCTATGCAAATTACAGATCTTCCCTGAAAAGAGTTAAGAAAAATTTTCATTAAACAATATTCATTTAACTCATTTCCTTGTTCTTTCTGGCTAACGTACGCCTTCCCACGTGATTTTTTCCCCATCACACTTCAAGGTCAGGTTTAGACAGCCAGCACAAAGATGAGTCAACCAGGTACAGTATTTTAATTAGGTACTGGGGTTTTAATCACTATGATTGGGTTCCTTCCATTTTTCAGTGGTACTTTGAGGTTACAGAATGAGTTTCACAGAATGTACAAAAGCAAAAGGTTCTCATCTCCATCTGGGATTCAAATCTGGATTATATATTTTATCCTAATAGCACGCAATTTGAATGTTTGTTTCTAGGGACACTGAGATACAGTAACGGTTCCATACAGAAACTAACTTAGTGAAGATCCTTTGGAAATTATTCATTAAATAAGCAATAGGTCTTTTCAATTCTTCCAAATGCAAAGAGAAAGTCACTATGACTGTTTTTACAAGTCTACACTGCCAGTCCCGCCTACTCAGATTATTTTTTTTCTGATAACAAATACTTACCAATGTAAAGTTTGTTTTCACTGTTTCTCAGTTTTTTATATTCAAGATTTATGTTTACAAAATGTTATTTCTGTGCAGCAATGCAAGTTTATGTATCACTTCTTGCTACTAAATCTCTGAGTAACATTTGCATTTTTCACACACTATCCAAAACTTTAAATTTCTCAGGTTGAAAGGAACAGATCCATTTCTCCTGCAGTCAGTGATATATAAATATAAAACCTTTATTCCTCCATTGTAAAGGATTTACACTACAGCAGCACGGTGCATTCGCCACAATGATACACTGATACTGAACTCTTTTTCCCAACGTTATAAATGAGCCATCAAAATCTTATTCTTCTGTTATCTCTAACTGTCTCTATGGTTTTGACATTTACCTCAGCATTTAAGCTGTGCTCGTCAGAACAGTCTTCTAGAGTATGCACAACAATCCTTAAAAAATAACTTAACTATCCAGTTGAATGATAAGAAATCCAACCTTAGCCAAAACATAAGGAAAAAAATGATAAGACTAAAATCCTATGAAAACAGAGACAACCTTTCAAACAGCTAGTGTATCCTCCATCTCTATCTCTAATGAACCTTAAAAAATAACAACTTCTTTAGATGATGGTCCCCACCATGGACATCCTATGATGTTTCCCTTAGTTTCTTTTAAATTAATGGGATAGTCATTCAACAGTCTTGTCTAGCAACAACTACCACAGCACAGCAGAGAGGAGGAGGAGAATGTAAGGATGCTGTCTACAGTCTAAATACAGTCCTGTTTAAAAATGCCTGTTTTCAACTTGGTACAATGTGAGTGCACTTGTTCGTGTGCGCAGAATAAATGTAAAAATGCAACAATGAATGGGAGGGAGGGCTAGGACAGCTTCAGATGATGTAAATTCTCCACTCAATAGATTTCTGACAATTCATGTCAGCTTATGGTAAGCCCCAAACCTCTACCCTGAAAGTAGGCATTACTGTAATTCAATTTTGAGGTGACAAGCTGAGTGTAGCCACAGCAGGGTGTCATCGTATCTGAAAGGAGAAGCTGCCATCTCCCATCCAGACACAAATTTTAAAAAAAGAAGAAGAAAAAGCTTTAGAAACAAGAAGAGACACAAAACTTTAGATATTACTAATAGGAGGCTGAGGGACTTTGCTAACCAGTGAAAGCAAACTTCTAATTATAGGTGAAGATATCAACCATGATACCCTTTCAGGATGCTTCTGGCTTCAGGAGCACCACAACGCACAACATGGCTCTTTTGGCAGAGATTCATAACGATGAACTGACTATAGCTCTAAATAAAAAAGATACTGTATTTTCTAAGTAGTAATACTCCAAATAAACCTCTAAACACATCTAAACATTAAAAGCTGATTGGTTCTAAATTAGCGAGTTAATCAGCAATCACCAATCCTGATTTCTGATTTAATGAAATTAAAAAAAAAAACCACCCAACAAAAAGAAACTTTAAGGGAAACAGGATCAGGTTCACTGATAATCCTCTGCAAAACACAACACTTTTTAGATGAATGTTATGAACCTTCCATGCCAATATCACAATACAAAGTTTTTACCTGCATTTCCTCCCTACATTTTAAATGAACTGAAATTTTAAGAAAGCTTCCAGTAAGAAACTACAGATCTTTCCACTTATGTAAGATGGCTGGTTCCAGTTGCATCAGGTTCAGATTAAAATATAGTGTCAGCCCTATACAAAGAGAATTATGTATATAGCTGCCATTAGCATTAATAGGAGTTATATATGTAAATCCCACACATGCTGAGATAAGAATGTGCTAAGGAACAGCATTTACATTCCTATCAGGGGGCTGCAATTAGTACCAGCACAGCAAAGGCAGTCTGTATCCCTCTCTACGTTTGGAAGCCTTGTAAAACCTATGTAGAACAGAAATCTTTGCCATTATGCCCCATTTTAATTACAAGCCACATCACAGCATACATGCAGAATATTTTGATAAACGCTTAAAAAGCCCACAGAAGTCTTACTAAAAATGTCAACGGAGAGCACTCAAAGTCACGGTCATGAACCCTAGGGGAACTCGCTGACTCCTGAGTTGGGTATCTCGTTCTTGCCCAGTATTGTGGCTTTAGTGCTTATGGGGTCCTGAAGGCCAAAGTGCAGAGGGAAGGGGGAGCAGCATTGCTCCATCCCCAAAGTCATAACACAAAGCAGGTTTCCCAGGACAGAAATCTTTCCATGGGCAATTGGCTTTGCACTTGACAACACATCAGCTGTGAACCTGTGCGGGTCATTGCTCGACGACAGACGGAGGGGGGTTTGCATGTACGCGACTCTCCGTAGCCCACACTTTCGGCTACGAGAGTGACGAGCAG
Organism: Fulmarus glacialis; assembly: GCF_000690835.1. NCBI lineage: Eukaryota > Metazoa > Chordata > Aves > Procellariiformes > Procellariidae > Fulmarus > Fulmarus glacialis. Next base: position 269 of record NW_009233527.1, on the reverse strand, counting down.
ATCTGGAGCTTTCCCCGTCTCCCCAGCCTCCCCCTTCAGGAGGGCCCCTGTGATGCTGCATGGCTTAATAAAGCACTGAATACACTCTGACACCTTCCCACTGCCTGCATATGACACCGAGGAGAGATCGTTACATCCTGGCGGTGATTAAGCCTTGCTCAGAAAGCACGACTCCCAGCAGCCCCGCAAATATCTGCTCTTCCGCGCGAAACCTGGCCTCCCTGCGGCCCCTGCCTCCAGAGGGGGGAGCTGAGCGGGGCGGGGGAAGC
>NW_009233526.1:0-3862 GCF_000690835.1 Fulmarus glacialis | reverse complement strand
TATATATGTTTTATATATATTTATAAAAAATAAGTTCTCAAGGCTTTGGGGCAGAATTCAAATAACACTGGGATAAACCTTCCATTTGGGATAGATGAACGTAAAAACTGTAAGCAGTAATTCTTACAATACCATATGGTATTATTATATAATGGTCATCCCTGGAAGGAGGAGCATACTAATCAGACCAAGTACTGTAATTCTAAATTTAACCCTTGGGGCATTATTCTTAATCTTCGTCTGGTCTTTCACTTTCAAGGTAAACTTCACTCTGTTTTTCTTCATACATCTCATCCATCCCCTGCTAAACCTGTAAATCTCTCACATCACTCCTAATTAAATACAATCACAATCAGTTCTGCCCTCTTAGGGAATAACAAAAACCATCTATGGGACCAATGGCACGGCACATCATTTGTGCCTGTGTATCTAAATGCATGTTTGATTCAACTACTTGCAGAGGATTTGCATCCATCCACATAACCCAGGGCTGTAGAAGTCCCCTTGGGCTCTGATCACAACTCATTATATATTCAGAAAATGAAAAGATAGCCCAAAAGCATGTCTTTAATTATGTGTTGCCTTGCTACCTTAAGTTTATGTCAGACCTTGATGTTTCTGTGTTGGTCTTTCTAAGTGAGCTTCCTGTTAATGAATTAGCTATGGAAAATCATTGACATAATTATAGTAATACATGGAAACACATCATTAGCACATGCAATTATCCCATTTACCAACTTAATTACGCTGTGTTATATTCTGTAGGTTTTTTTTACTGACAGCACAGGTTGAAATATGCCTTTTTGAAACAGCAATGTATATTTTAAAGATCAATGTATATTTTAGCTTATAGGTATGCCAGATTGTTTAATCATGGCTAATTTTTGTTTTCAATAAAGACAGATTTTCTTTCGAAACAACATTTTGCAATTCAGTGTATTCTTTTAACCTCAACAATTAAATACAATCATTACAGTCTTGCTTACTTCCATACAAGAGTCAAGATTTCTTCATACGGGCATAAAAACAACTGCTTTAAGGGACTGCATTTCAAATTACCATATTTATTTCAATATGTAACAACTAATTTCATTTAAATGAAATAAATGAGAAAACTTCTATTGACATTAACGGACAGAGTTTAGGTCTGTTTTACAAGACCAAATAGAATTCTTGTTTATTTGTAAAAATTGTTGTATGATCAATAACATAATGAATTTCAGGTAATATAGTATGTCGATCTCAAAACAATTCATGTTCTAGATTGTTTATAAATCAAAAGAGATGTAAGATGCAATTCAAGAATTTTCACATCCAGTCCACATCCCATTTACAAGAATGATCCTGATAACGAACAGAGCATACAAAAATTGTGACATTCAACTACTTAAGTTATTAGTTCTATTATATCTGAACACTGTCTGAATATAGAGTAATCTAGGATTATGCAGTTCCATATTTCAGTTAATGCTTCCCTCACGCACGCCATTACATTTTTCTTCAAAAATAAAACCATTTCTATATCCTTACCCAAAATATCCAATTCAAGGGTTTTTGCTAGATGTCTTACACCATCAGCTCCGAAAATGTGTGTCTCATGCTTACATTTGGGACACTGGAAAACACTCATATTTTGAACCAGTCCTAAAACCTGTTGAAGTGAACGAAAGGAATGTTCAAACCTGGGATTCAAGCATCGATATTTCCATTATTCATATCTGACAATAAAGAAGAGATTATCAACAAAGAATAATGGGAAGTAGCAGTAATATCAGACTCATTAACATCATTATCAACTCTTATTAGTCACTATTATGCATTATCATTTGTGCATTATTTCAAGTTTTTCACATTTATACCTCTCAAAGATTAACAAACTTATTTGTAACAAAAAGTACCTCTTGTTCAGGCCTATCTTTCCAAGAACACTCCCTGCCAGTATTTCATTTTCAAACTCTGAATACTGGAAGAATTCTCATGTGTTTTATAGCTTTGTAATTTGCAGTTTCAGGAAACACAAAATAAAAACATACCATTACAAGAAATGACACAATCAGACATGCTTTTAAGAGATTTTTAGGGAAACGTTTTCAAGAAGAACCAGATTTGTTACTCTTCTGAAGAGCAGAAACACATTTTAAAGATCAAACAAAAGAAATAATTACATGAAACTAAGTGGCAAAAACCACAGCATAAAAATCTAAAACACACATATTAGGCATCTTTCTGTTGATGCCAGGTGTTCAACATCATCCTGGAAAAATACGTCAAATGAAAATTTGCCAAATCATGCACACAAAAATCTTCTTTCATAATGTACAATAATGCTAATGATAGCATTGATCTCATTTTATTCACCTAGTAAACAAAACTGTTCGTTGAGGCAGAGCAGAATTTCTCAAAAGTGATGAAACAAGCATTCAAACACTACAGGGTGAAAGCTTCTATCCATCTACTAATCAACAGAAGACCTGCTTTAAGAGGTTCCATGTTCAATATTTCACTTTAAGATTTATATGTTATCTAGATATGTCACACACACTATAGCCAAGTTTTAAAAATACGAATATATATTTTCAAGTACAAAAAGCTGTTATTTACTTTGTAGCATTTTGTATTTTTAAATTTTCCTGAGCATTCTAGTTTTGTGCTTGAACAAGTTATTAGAGGAATAACATATCCACTATGCTAACAAAGCATATCTAAAAGGATATGCTAGTGTTCAATGTAAACAACAAATACTAAGTTATTTAATTAAGAGTGAACGCACAACTTTTGGCACCAAAACTGAAAATAAAAAAGCATGTTATTTACAATATCTTAATAAAAATTTCCTTATATCTAAGCTAAAAATGATGAAAAGATGATCACGTGTTTTTTCCTCTACCACCATAACGTGTTTCCCACTATTTTCTAAGAAGTCTTCCTTTACTTATGTAAAGCTTTCAGAGAGTTTAAAGCAAGGAACATTTTAAGAAACAGTAACAACACCAACAAAAAAAAAAAAAAGAAAAAGAAAAAAAAGATTACCTACTTTCAATTTCACAGAACAAACTTTCCCCATTTTCTACTCTCTCTCAGGGACTGCCAGAGGAGCAAGAGGAACAAGTTTCTATTTACTGGCACATTATTACAGGTAATTTTCTCATCCAGTTCTTAAACTAAGAGAGACATGAAATACTACATGTCCAAGGGTACAAGATGCAGGGATGGTAGAAAGGGCTCTCTACAGCCACAGTCTTCTACTGATGACCTCTGAGCAGGCATTCATCCTGCTCTCCTTAAATTAAAGTCATGGAATTTAACTGTGTTGGTAAACTGGAGAACATTGGAAGGAGTATTATTTGACAAAAGAAAAACAGTATTTTAACTAGGATACAGGGAAGCCATTTTCTGCAGCACAGGGAAAAAAGAGAACTTGACATTTATACTTTAAATGAATTAATTCATCTTCAGGTATCTTGGGGTTTGAACTTTCTGTTCTCCTCAAAGTAGTCAGACAACATTTATGATTCAGCAAATTCACAATCAAAGAAAAAGTTATGTAGCCTATTATTGTTTTGTGAATAGTTAAGGACTATTACAGCTGTTTTGTTAATTCTTTGATAACCTAATTGAGAAGTCCTTCTGCCACAGTTAATGCAAATGCTGAGATACAGCTATATGCCCAGTGCTGTACCAGTTTTAGAGGTCTTACTCATTGTCCTTTTTTGTTTTCATTTCAACAATCTTACTAAAAGCAAATGACATTTCAGCATTACACAATCATTTTTATTTTTTCAGTGTTGTTCCTAGAAATTCTTAGAAAATAGTGGGAAACACATTATGGTGGTAGAGCGGTGTTCCCCAGGGCTCAGTTTTG
>NW_009233525.1:0-30703 GCF_000690835.1 Fulmarus glacialis | reverse complement strand
GGTGCAGGCGGGTCGCTGGTTGCCCCGGGCTGGGTGACAGCCCGCTCCCGGCCTCCCCCGCTGCAGGGGCAGCCCTTGGCCTTGCCTAGGCCTGGCGTCCTCCCACGGGGACGTGGGGTCGGTGTGGTTATGCTTTGAAAGGCACCTGCTGCTTTCGGAAAAAAAAAAGCTTAAATTGTACAGAAATTGCGTTTTGGGTTGGCTGGTTTTTTTGGTGGGTTTTTCTTGGTTTTGGTTTTGTCCCCTTTTCCAAGTTCTACTCACCCACCGATTTTATTCCCAGCACGATGGGAAGGCCAGGAGCGTCAAACGCAAGGACGCCTGTCTATCCTGACGCCTTCCTGCACTAAATGCTTAAGCTCCGTTTGGCATTTTGAGCGCAGAGCTCTTGGCAGATATTTCTCTACAGAAAATTAATTTAAAAAGAGTAACCATCATGACAGGCAATGCCAAATATACGGTACCGAATCTCAGCCCTGCTGATTTGCAGCAATCCATGGGAAAAATCCAACATACAGCATTAGCTGACAAGATTTATATCTCTGATTGATTTCGGTTAACTTCATGCTTCCCTTGGGCAGATGGGGATTATATAGCTCTGCCTTCAAGAAGGAAGGCATTTGTTAATTAAATTCATTAATTACATGGATTCTGCTGAATGGCATCCTCAAATGTGGAAAAATGCAAAATGTTCGGTCGCATGTATTTATTTGTAATAAAAATACAAAGCCTTTAGCCAATGGTTTAAACAAAGACTTAACTGGACTATCAGCCTGAATAGCAAAGTCTTTCGGGAGGGAAGTTCACAGCTTAACATTTTAGTAAGCGATCAAACTAAACCCGGTACCTAAAGCAGAGGCCAGCACACAACAAAAATGCCGCTAAGCGAATATGAACTTTTACTAGAGATACAGACAAATAAAGAAAAACTGAAGTCATAAGATATGAAGTGTTAAAACCTTTAGTAGCATACTTTTCCTATTGTCCCTTTGTCTAGTTTTTTAAAGGACAACCTGCACAGCTCTAGATGGCAAAGCTGGCCACAATTCTTCTGTTGTGAAAAATTGGCAGGGGTGAGCTGAAGTTGATTTTCTTCATACATCGTTCTGCTTTTTCATGAAAACCACTGCGGAAGAGAGAAAACAGTCGCAAAATAGAGAGTGAGTTTCTCTTGTGTCTGTTTGTACTTGCAGTCGTGCTGTTGTGGAAGGACAGGCCTTAAATGCCTCCCTGGTCATCAGCTTAGGGGGAGGTTCAAAAGCTGTGCCCCGAAGCAAGTAAGTCTGAGTTATTGAAAAGAAATTAGAGAGCAAGATGAGGAAGGAAAGAAGATATGGAAATAGTAAAGGATGGATGAAGGAGGAGATCTGAGCAGGAAGGCAGGAAAACAGTTGCTCTTTCTTCAGGCCACTGCTTGATAAGGATACTCACAGGATCAGCGTAAGAAAGACCCAGGGTCTGCAAGAGATGGTGGATGAGAAGGGTATGGTGATGGTGATGAAGTGCTGAGAGGCTCTTCTTCATTTGCCTCTCAGCTGAGTGCTGTGGCTCTCCACTCTCCATTCTCCTGATTCTTAAATGAGTCTAAACTCTGATGTACCAATCTTCTATTCTTCTTTTCATCACTGCTTGTGACCTGAAAACTGGCCTTGAGTGGTGTCAGAAGGCTTTTGAGTGTGAGCTCATCTAGTTTGAATGTCTTACCTTTTAAAAAGTTAATTTTTTAAAATGTGTTGTATTCAGTTTATCTCTCTTTAGACAGCTCAGAGCACGTTTATATAGTTTCTAACAGGGAGCGGGCTACAGTGACGGAGGTCTACTTTCCTCTACAGCTGAGAGCATCCGCATGAGACTTGCACCGTAAGACTAACTGATCCTTTAAAATACAGCCTGACATGCACCAAATTGGGAGTATTCTGATTAAGATCAGTTCTTGGGGATTTTTTTTTTTTTTTTCATTTTGGAGCTGGCAGCCTGACAAATCTGATGGAGAAAGAGGAAAGTCTTTTGAGGAAATCCTTTAACTGCTTGACTTTAAAAAGATGCTTTCATGTAAAAAACTCATCACCATTATAAAACTTGTAATTGATGGTGTCTCTCAAGCAGCCTACTGATAACCTTTGCTATGTCCATAGGCCCTGCAATGCCAGAGCCCTACTGCTCTTAAAATTCAGTGGAAGAACCTTAAACGGGAGTAGCTTGCTGTGTGTATATCTTCAAGGCGGAGGGAGGGAGATGTTAAAAGGCTGCCCACTTAATTTTTAGCTCTATCAGCTGTCCCGCTAACTGGTTGTTTCTCACAGGATATGTTTATAGCACTCTGCTGAATGGGTCTCTTGATAGATTCTTCTTCCTTAAATACCACTTCTTTCAGACTTCAAAGGCTCTTTGGGCAGGGGCAAGGCACGCGTTCATGGTCACACAACAGCACGTAGACCTCCTCTTCCTAAAGCCCGGGTGGTGCATAGCCTTGAAGTCACTGAAGAAACATCACTTACGTAGCATTGTTCTCCTTTCAGGAATTGTCATCCATCACTATGAAAAACAACATCCTGTGAGTTTGTTTCAAGCTTTGTGCCTCATCACCTGCTGTGCTTATCAGATAAGCTGTGCTCCGAGCTCTCCCGGGGAGGATTTGTCCTTGGGGAGACATGGCCTTCCGTGGCTGGAAGTGGCTCCTCCTCGTGGGCAGGCAGAACACCTTTGCCAGGGCTTGGAGGAGCAGGAGGGGAGGCCCCTCTCTGCGCTGGAAGCGCTGCTGCCATTGGAGCGCCGGCAAGTCTCTGGACCCCGAGGTGAGAGCGTTTTTGGAGGAGAACACGGAGGTCACCAGCAGCGGGCACCTCACGCCAGAGATACGACTCCGCCTCCTCACCCCTCGCTGCAGGTTCTGGAGGGAGAAATCTGACCTGTGGCCTTACGGGGACCCGTTCTGGGCAATTTACTGGCCAGGAGGCCAAGCCCTCTCCAGGTACGCAGCACGCATCACCAAAGTTGATAAGTCCAGTCTGCTGCGGGCCAGGGTGTCAGACCTGGCTCTGCCTGTAGTGATTCCTAGCGATGTGCATTTGCCTTGTATGAGAGCACGTTATCCATACTCCTCTCTGCTTATACAGGAGAGACGCAATCTCTGCTGGTTGGCAGTGAAGTTTCAGCACCTGCTGCATATGTTGAAATCTGTTGTCTTCAGTGGTGATGCGTGTGATGGCAATGGGGCTGAATTTGGATCTGTGGAAGGGCTGTGCGGTTGCCATCAAAACCTAGCGAGGTGTTTAATTCTGTCACTCATTGTCGCTCCAAACAGGAGGATTGCTAGTTTGTTGTAACACATGGGGGTTTTTTTGTAGGAGACAGACAGGAGTGTGGATGTGTGTTTGGTCTGTTGAGAAAAGTAGGTTTATGCTGATGCACTTGGAGTGCTGGTTGGCCTGAATCACTCCCTTCATTTAGGATTTCAGCAGCCTTATTGTCAAGCCTTATTGTGGCTGTCTTTTAGTCACATCAGAAGCCACATTTTGATTTTGGCCACTGTCAAAATGTCTTTAATGTTCCTGATTCACAGGAGCTAGTTAGAGTTCCTTCATTCTGTAAAATCAAATCTCTCACTTTGAACAGCAGAAAAAGTTAATAATTGTTACAGCGAAGAACAAGCTGTCAGACATTCCCCACATAGATGAAAGGGAGGGATCTGAATTGAGGCTTTGCTGTTTTTCTGCAAGAAAGCATAAACAGGAAGGCATTTTTGACCAGGAAAAAGATGAATCTTACAAGTAAATTGCCAGTTGATTAGCCTGCCATGTAGATTAACTAGAACGCTCCTAAACATTGCGTAATTAAGTTAGGGAAGGTAATCTCTACATTTTGTTATCATATGATTCATATGCCCAGATATTTGGGTAGCAATAATAATTATCTGGCATTTCACCACCTTATTGACTTATGGTTTATGCACTTGTTTTGATGTATTGGGAATGTCAGAAATTAGCTGCATAATCTGGAAAAGTAAAAAGAAAAAGGGAGCATGAAAACACGCTGCTTCCGTAATTCTGCTCGTTTCACAGTTGGCATTTCCACAACATGAGGAGTCTCCTGTTTCAGGCTGTTCCTCTTGGTGTAACCTAAGATACCTCCTTAACCCAGCATGGCAGACAGCAGTCTCCAACAGCAGCGTAATGCCCTGTGTGCGTGCCGGGGGATACAGTCGGTTCCAGCTGTCCTAAGTCACCACAATCATTAGCGGTAACTTGAGAACCACTCAGCTGGAAACAAGGCTCTTGCAGCTTTAGGCCAGGTCATGCTCTACACAAGTTACTGCTGGAAAGTCATTGCAAATCCAAGCATAGCCCCTAGAAAGGGGAAACGGAGCACTTTCTGTGGAGGTCCCATCCCTGTCCTCCACCCTGTCGGTAAACTATGGGCTGTCCTCAAAAAAGCGAAGGCCACAGGGGGCGTGTTGCCGAACAGCTGAGTTGCTGAACCTCTGCACAAAAGGGCCTGGGTGCCCTCAGAAAAGAGAGCACCTGCAGGTCTTCAAAGTAGCAAATAATGCTGCAACATTATGGTAACAGTGTAACAAAGCTGGGTGCCAGACCTCATAGGAGAAGGTGGTTGTCATTAAAACTGAGACAGTTTCACTTACTGGATTCATGACCACATACGCAAAAGCACCAAGCTGTGTGTGTCCAAGCTGTCTGGTAGGATTCCTTGTGATGACACGTAGCACAAGAGGCATGGGATGTCAGGTCCTCCTCATGTCTCCTGGGTTTCTGATCTGTTTTTTTTGTATCTTCACTCCTGGTCTCGACCTTCCTGCTGTGGTCTCTTAATGGCTTGAACTGTTCAGTTTGAGGGTAGGTTGTCTTTTGTTCTCTCAGTCTGGGCTCCTGGGAATCTGTATACAGGTGTGCCATCAACACTTGACACTTACTAGGCCTCCTTCTGCCATTCCTCCCAGACATTCCCATCCATCCTTTCGCCATTTACACCAATCTTAACATTTCCATTACAGTTCTCTGCATTGGAACCCACCTGCAAAAGCTGTGCTTACCAGTAGCCCTGCGTGAAGAGTCAGCCATCACCCTCCATGCCAGAAGACAACACAAATGTAGAATCCTTTCCTGTTTCTACTTGAACAGAAGTTATGGCAATTGGTAGTAAATTTATGGCAATTTGTAGTAATTTATGTCACCTAGGGCTCTTCCCCCTGTCAGTTAGGGCCTTCCCCCTTGCAGAAGATGGAATTTCAAGGCAATTGTTAAAGTTCTGAACCATCAGTAATGGCTATATGATTCGCAGTGTTTAACAACAACCGCTGCTTGCCTTCTGTCAGTTCTGCATTTCCAGCCTAGAGGTTTTTGCTTGCTGATTCTTCTTGGCAAGTGTCAGCAACTAGATGAAGATGATACTCTTTCTGCTCACCGCTGCTCTGTTCTCATTTTTTTATTGCTACTTAGGAACAGCATTAAGCAGACTAGAAATATGTGCATCTGTGTCTGCATGGCTCAGGAAAAGAAAGAGGAGAAATTCCTCTTCTTCCAAGCAGTTGCATAAGCAGTATTTTAGGCGAATGGGTAGGCCTTGTCTTTCGATGGGCGCAATATTCACTGCAAATACATTTTCATGTTTCTTCAGTCAGATTGCTTTTAATTTCTACAAATCCTTACTTTCCTGTTTCTGATGCCAAGCATTTTAGTCACCTTGCAGTTTGTGTCCATTTATTAGATAAGCTTACCTGTCAGAGAAGGAGCTGATTGAAATAAAATGTTGCTTACTTGGCTGGATTTCTTTTTGTTTGGGGGGTGGGGGCGAATTGAGGGAGAAAGATGATGGTTCTTGATTTTTATATCAGCAGAGAACAAATAAGGAGCTATGTACCAGCTGCACCTGTGGAATAATGTTTTTAAGATACCATGCTTCATTACATGTATGACAAGAACTCTTATGCAGTGTAATGCAAAACTGAGAAATTTGCATAATCTTGTTCATTGCTTTAACAGTTTTTCTTTTCAGGTATATTTTAGATAATCCATGCGTTGTTAAAGGACGATCAGTTTTGGATCTTGGAAGTGGATGTGGAGCAACAGCAATAGCTGCTGTGATGAGTGGTGCATCTCAAGTCCTTGCTAATGACATCGACCCCAGTAAGGCCTTTTTTTTTCATCTCTCTGTAAAGATACTTATTAATTTTTAAAGCACATTTAACACAGACTTTTCTTTGCTTCATTTGGGAGAAGTTCAGATTCCAAACAGAGTTCTAAGAATGCTAGAAAGATGAATGGATTTTGCCAGTATTAGAAGCTGGGTTGTACCAGCCTCTCTTGCACCGAGTATATCTCCACAGCTCCTTAGAATGAACAAACAGCAGTTTCTATCAAGTGTTGCCTATACACCATCGTGGCTGGTTTGGAAGAGAACTCCAAGTACAGGCGGCAAGTTGCCTTCTCTGTAGGACTATGGCATTTTCCTGCACTTTCGTATGTTGGGGCCTAGATTTTGCCTTTTTCCCCCAGACTTTGTTTTCCCATAATTGACTTAGGAATTCAGTTTATTCCTAATTTAATTACTCATTGATTAGGGAGGAAGTATATCCATAGATTAAGGCGGTTGGATATTCTGGTTTGGTTCCGTGATTGGTTTCAACTGGTATCCATTCCAGGAATAGTTCTTCCCTGTGTCATGGTGCAACGAGGATAAAATTCCATCACTTTATGCCAGATTTTGACCCATAATGAAAACTGTGGAAATCCCTAGATAGGATAAACAAAAATATTTAAGAAATTGAAAGATGTGTCAAGGAAATTTGTGAGGGGGCTGAATGGCAGAATCCTAAAACATAACTTTCATTTTACTTCGACTTTTCTTCAGTTGCAGGAATGGCAATGATCTTGAACTGTGAACTGAACCACCTGAATCCCTTCCCCATCACCATTAAGAACATCATTAATTCAGAGGCCGGCAACTGGGACCTCATTGTTCTAGGAGATATGTTTTATGATGAACAACTTGCTGACGGTCTGCATCATTGGCTGAGGAAATGCATCAGGATACAGCAAACTGAAGTGCTGATTGGTGACCCTGGCAGGCATCAGTTTTTAAGCCACAGCATTCGCAGTCAATTGCACAAAGTTATAGAATATTCACTTCCCGAGTATACTAGACAAGAAAACAATGGCTTAACATCAAGTATTGTCTGGAGTTATCAGCCCTCAAATACCTTAGAAAACTGTTGAAGCTGGCTTTCTAATGAATTTTGTCTCACTTGGTTGGCTTTTTTTCTAAGTATGTAAAATGATAATGGGAATTAAACACAGAACATACCTGTTGATGCGAAGTAGATTACTGTATTGATTTCAGTCATACTCACTGAGGCTTTCGCTCCATTTGAGGTTAAAAACTACATGCAAACTGCATTCAAAGGGGCCTGCACTGAAGTGCAAATCCAAAGACAAGCTACATGTAAGAGTTTGCATGCTTGATGTTTTTCATCATGTATATTCATGTCTTGCTCTCTGACGCTATTGTGAAATGTTTTGGACGTCCAGCATACAGCTGTGGGGAGAAGGCAGTGGCTGAAAGATTACTGCACTGCTTTCACAGACTTTTGCAGCTTATTTACAGAGAAAATTATTGCTGTCCTTCATAAAACTCTCAGCTAGATTATTATTAGCTCATACTATACTCAAAGTGCCTTGCTCTTTTTCTGGTATCTCTTCTGAATGTCAAACTAACTAATTTGAATCTCCCCCTTCCCCTCTATAATAAAAATTTACTCTTCCTTGAAGCCAGAGTGATTATTTAGGAGTTGCACACAAATCTAAAATATGCTTCTTGAACTCTAGCCAAAGTAGAAGTTTTTAGTATGTGGAAAGTGACTAAATAGTAATAGCTATAGGGTAACTTTATCCCCTAGGGATTAGGGTCAAATGATCTACATTCCCTACCTTTGCACGGGTAAAAGAGGCAACCTATAATCATAGAAGCTGGTGAGGGATGAAGAAATCTTTCCTTTTGGGATGTTGCTGAACAGAAGGTAACTAAATAAAAACAGGGAATAGAAGTCGGATATAATAATTTTTCTCTTCTCTTGAGAAGATGCTGGACAACAAGCTCCAGAATCATTCTCAGCTACATCTGTCAAGGAAGAACCCTCTGCAGGGTAAAAAAAAGAAAAAAAGCAAAAGGAAAATTTGATCCTGTCCTGGTTTTGGCTGGGATAGAGTTAATTTTCTTCCTAGTAGCTGGTATAGTGCTGTGTTCTGGATTTAGTATGAGAATAATGTTGGTAACACACTGATGTTTTAGTTGTTGCCAAGTAGTGCTTACACGAGTCAAGGACTTTGCAGCTTCCCATGCCCTGCCAGCGAGAAGCTGGGAGGGGGGCACAGCCAAGACAGCTGACCCAAACTGGCCAATGGGGTATTCCATACTATATGATGTCATGCTCAGTATATAAATTGGGGGGGGATCACTGCCTGGGGACTGGCTGGGCATTGGTCGGTGGGTGATGAGCAATTGTTTTTCATTTGCATCACTTGTCTTTCTCGGGTTTTATTTCTCTCTCTTTTTGTTATCTTCCTTTTCATTACATATTATTATTATTGTTACTATATTCTATTTCAATTATTAGATTGTTCTTATCTCAACCCATAAGTGTTCTCATTTTTACTCTTCTGATTCTCTCCCTCATCCCACTGGGGGAGGAGTGAGCGAGTGGTGTTTAGCTGTCTGCCAGGTTAAACCATGACACACACATAACGCAATATTCCAAAATCTTTGCCTTCTGGCCAGTTCCTGATCACTTCCAAGATTCCTGGGCGACTGGGGCTTCCTGTTCAAGCCCACTGTGTGATCAGTGCGACCCACTTACTCCCCGCAGCATCGGCTGCATGACGTGTAGAGGGGACCCTCCCTTTGAACGTCCAGCCCAGCACCGGCAGTCGGGGTGCCAGGAGGAGCTGTGCTTCAGTGCCAACCACTTCCGAAACAGCTCAAACCCCTTCATATGCTGCCAATATCTCCTTCTCAGTTGGAGTGTAGCGAGTGGGCCTTGGATCCTCTGAAAAGGACTGCTGTGGTGGGGAACTAGTAACTGCAGAATGGAACACAATGCACCCGCAACTATCCAAATAGCAGGTGACATGGTGGAAGCTTATAAACGTGAAGAAGTATGTGATACTCACTCAGAAGACCATGATGTTTATGAAGTAGGAGGTTTAGGAGCACACTCAGATGGTCATAAAATATAATTTAACAAGTTTTCAGAATTATCCAAATGGAAGACTTACAAACTTTAATTGTCAGAACGATATGCGAATATTCTGCAGTGCTCACCCAACAATTTACAACAATAACAATATCCAAACAATACAGAATATGAAGTGATAAGTGCTTGTAAACATTTGTTGAAAATAACTGTGATTTAACCCGAAACAAAAAATATTCCAGTAGAGTTTTGCTAGTAATAAACACATAAGAGAGCAGACTCAAGCCCTTGACAGTGAAGGATTTAAGGTGACTTACATTAAACTTTCAAACCTAAAAATACAGTGTTAATTCATTGCAGTGTTGTACAGATTTTTAAGCACAAGGTGAGGATATACCATTAAGTTACACGTTTAGAAGAGGCTATAGGAGAAAATGGTAAATCTACATGCAGTTTAAGGACACAGTGTAAGCTACATTTGTCTTCAACATGACAAATCCAAGGTTACATTAGCAAGTGGAAAAACAACAACTTTGCCAGTGAGGTTAGCAGTAGCACTGTCCCACAGATAGAATTTCTTTTAAGTGTCCTTTGCTGTTATGGATTTTGGTGGTCTTCCACCTTTAGCTGCTTTACATTATCTTCCTTTATAATTTTCTTTCTAGATGTAGCACTTGAGATGAGAGTCTGGTGACCACCACTGTACTATGTTATAGTTACATGTCTTACAATAACAGGCTGAGGGAACTGGGCTTTTTCAGCTTGGAGAAGAGAAGGCTTCAAACGCCTGCCCATACCTATGAGGAGGTTGTCAGGACGACAGCCAAGCTCTTCCAGTGAGAAAGGGTGTAAGCTGAAACAAAATAGGGTCAAATGGGATAAAGAGAAAACTTTTTTCCACCATGAATACAGTCAAGCAGTGGAACAAGCTGCCTCAAAAGGCTGTGAAGGCTCTTCAGTCACCAGTTTTCCAAGACTTGGGTGTATAAGGCCCTGACTAAGCTGGTCTGAGTTCTGAGATGGCCCTGCTTTGGACAGGAAGTTAGACTAGAAACCTCCTGAGGCTGCTTCCCACTTGAGTTAGCTTACAATTCTACTCACTCTTCTTGTGGCACCCTCCCTGAAATCAGGGCTGATCCTTATGCTTTACTCATGTGACACGATTACCGAGCGTGTCATTGCTGCTGCCTAATCAGCTAGGTGGATCAATATGAAAAATAGTGCAAAACGAATTTATTGCCAACTCATGTCCAAGAGTTCAAAAGAATGATGGGACCTGATTGATACCAAGGATTCCACAGGGCAAAACAATAAACTACTCTTTAGCCAAAAAAGGGAATAAGACGTGGTAGATTAGGTACTTAGGCCTCTATCTAGTCCAAGGGTCCAAGGATTTGCTGCAATTACAGCCTTCAGATGCTAGTTGCTAATGTAGCAAAACCAACTTCTCCTGTTTGCAGGAATGGTTTGTACTGGTGCAGTTATACCTATAGGTATCATAGGAACACATTCATCACTGGGCTGAGCCATGGCACTGCACGCAACAAGAGTTAGGGATTTAGGTACCGGAGTTTGAAAATTATGCTTTCAGTTAGACTTGAACAAGTTTTCTAAATGGACTTGCTCTTCCATAAACCATATAATCAATAGAAGAACAGAGATTATTGTCAGGCATCATAATATCCTTTAATATTACCGGATGCAACATATATTATATTACTATCTTCCATGCAATTTGACCTGAACTTTAAATAGATTAGTAGAAGACTGGTTCATTTCTGCAACACTTAAAATGAGTGTGGCTATGACAAGTGTTAAATAATAAAGTAAATATATTCCTTATGGTTGCCTAAAATCATGCATTTTTAAGTGTCATCAGATCCATGTAAGACCACCCTAGCTAAACCCTGCTACTTCCAGATGCAGAGTATCAACATAGTGTGCTACCTGCCTTATATAATGCTAAAATTGCTAGCATTTTAAAAAGTTTAATGTAGAAATCACAGAAGTCTCACTAGAGGTTATGCTGTTTCAAGAAAGCCAATGAACACGACTTGTAATTGTGATGAGACCACTGCTCCATCACGAAATAAATTCATTCTATGCTTCTAAGTATTTTTTTTCTTTAATATGACTACAATTGAAGAATATCTAAATGGTTTTTATTTTCAGCTTCTGGAGGCCACTAGAGATACAATAAACCGCATACAGCAGAACACATACTCTGCTGAACTCTTCCTGTACTTAGACACTAAATTTGGTCCTATTTCACTCACAGGTATGCTTATGAGGACCAATGTTTTGTTCCCTAAAAGGATTTTCATGCAGGAACATAGGCAAAAGCCAGAGCAAATAAGTATTTGCCCATATATAAGATTCTTTTATTCGTCATAGCTACTACTCTGAAATTTGTTAAGTCACCACAACAATTTCAAAGCAAGTTTATGTTTACATGTTCACAGACTGTACTTTTGGATGTGTAAAAATCCAGCAAGTATTTGATGGTAAATAAAAACAGAAACCTGCAGCATCAGTAACATCAAAAGAAAGGTACCTACAGTTTTTCTTCCAGACCTAGCAAAAGTACATGGTAAAAAGAGACTGTTTGTTACTATTTAAAATATGTTTGCATTGCTGTTAATGCCACCTCCATTCACCAGTTCTAATCTGACAAAAGTCAACAGACAAAGTCCCAACTTTACAGACACTTCTGCATAAGTGTTAATACTACGTTTGGACTTGGTACTTTTAGCTGCAACTACTCTCTCAGACTACAACCTCAGAACAGAGACTTAAATTGGGTTTGTTTATGTAGCTAAGATGCTAAAAGATGGTAGGTAGTAGCCAAATCTGATACTTCAAGGAGGCTAAGCGATGATAGTGTAATATTAATTATAGTTTAACTTTCCTTTTAATGAAGTATGATCAGCGATGCAAAGACAGACAGGGCTGTAAGTAGTGACAATGGGGAAGCCCAGACTCACAGGCAAGGACTGGAATGGCGACAGAGACCTCTGGTGGAAACAAGGAGGGAAGCAATCTGGTGGTACAGAAGTCAACAGCTATTTTTCCAAGGTGCTTGTTTTCTGAAGTAGCTCTCCCATCTGTAAACTTTACACTCATATGTACACGATAAATAATCAGTAAACAGTCCATGTTACTTGCTTGATTTTGTTTGATATGACTAGCTGCTCTAAAACATCTCGGGAACGATCTGCAAAAGAAACAAGGAGTTTCTTGTTACTCATTCAGAATATATATAGGTGGTGTTCAGAAACTAGGTAAACAGCAAAATAATTCAATTATATATCTGCATTTATGCTTATCTTGCTATTACAATATCACACTTCAGATATACCTGTAGTAATTCAAAACCACTCAATTCTTTCTCTAATCACATAACTGTAAAGCATCACCAACCAACCGAACCTAAAAAATGCAAGATAGATCATAACCTCTCTTAAGTGTGGTGTTTTTTTAGGCTGACCAGTCCTATTCCATTCCACTGTTTCTTGAATGGATGCTGTTCCATGCTTTTGGAATAGCGTAGGGTTTTAACATGCTAACATATTTTTCTGAAGTCTTATCATCACCTTTGGGTCTTCATCAGCACGTTGAGGGGGAAAAAACCGGAAAGAAAAAAACATCCAAATTCCAAAACAACAACAAAGTCCCTCTCTGAAGGTTGCCATGTTTCAAAGCAAAATTCTCTCCTTGCTTTGAAAATCTCAATGTATGATTCTTATTTTATCTATTAAGTTATTATTTGTTTGGGATTATTTACAAAGTATAGTGTGCTTTTCCAGAGAGCAAGAAGATACTATCAGGAAGTAATTACTCTTCTTACTCCCTGCACAATTTGACCTACCTGTCACCAATGGGCACCCATGGAACAAGAAAATGTGTATCTTCGGACAACAAGTAAGGACCGCTTCCACAGCAACATCGGTCAGATTCACACAGCGTTCCATGTGGATCTCCTGTTATGAAAATAGTAGTAACAAAAGCCTGTCAGAGCACCCATAGTTTGGAGGCAGAGCTTTCCTTTGCCCAACCATTTCCAGAGATCCCCACCTACTACTCCTCTGTGCCTTGATCCCGTATGTGGTCCTGTACAGACCAGGAAAATACCCTCAGGAAAAATAAGACAGCTTTTCTATGAAGAGTCAAAACTAAAAACATAAACCTGAGTTTCCCCAAAACGCATATATCATTCAAGACAACTGAGGAAACTCTTCAATGAGATTCTACAGTATTTGAGTCCCATCAGTTTTCCTATGACACACATTCTCCTAGCAATTTGTTGTCCGGTCTCTGCTGAAGTTTCTAATATCTATCTATATGTCTACACAGTTCCTAAAAGAAGTCTCAGAACGTCTTCCAAAACTAGACTAAAACCTGCTCTCTTCTTCATTTCTGTGTAGTGGTATAACTAGTACCTGCTGTATGTGCTAGAGAAAGAATAAATTCAGAATTACATTAACAGACTATTACCAACTTTTTTTTTCCCCTCTAAACTGCCTTACATATCAACAAATATAACATACAAGAAGAAACACAGAAAAGAGACTATCAAATATAATGAAAATAGGATTTGTGAAAATATACTTTGGGGAGCCTAGGGTAAAAATAAAAAAACCTAAAGAGTGTCTTTCCAAATAATAAACTCCAAGGATCTTGAAAGAGCACAGAAATGAAAGGGACCCTTTGTAATAAATGCAACTTTGTACAGAATGATGACACAGAAAACAAGAACTGTATTCACAGAAGCAAGATATTCAAAAGCTGACATATGTACAGTTTTTAGTAAGTGAAATGTGGAATCTGAATGCCTCTGAATGAAGTAAAAAGTTTTATAAATCTGCCTCCTAGTTACAGTTTGACAATTTAAAGACCCTACTTTTTTCACTGTGTACCTGACATTAGATCATTTTGATGACATGAAACAGAGGTATGAGGATTGTGACACAGACAAGGAAAAGAGTTACACTGAAGAAGAGATTGTAGCAAATAATTCCGTATTCTCTACTAAATTTCTTTTTCTTGCTGCTTGTAAACCAAGAGACTTAAACCGTTCTAGCTTTTTATACTGATAGAACACAACTTTTGTTTTTAAAATTGTCATTCCACAAAAAACCATTAAATTTTGCTGTATTAAAATGGACCGCTGTTTCATATGAAATGTACTAAAAGATCATTTATGGTAAAGAGGTATGGGATGCTGCTTCTTCATCATTTTATCACTGTCTCAGTGCCTATAGAATCTTTATGCAAAGACAACTTCATCTTCACAGTTGCTTTCATGAGTTAGAGATTTACCTATGCAGAGGTGCTAACTGATTTCTTAAATCCATGAAATTATCCACATTACAAATTCTGCCTCAGCGTTCAATAGAATCAAGAAATAACTCCAAAGAAATCAAGGGAAAAAGTTAAGCATTCATTGCATTTATTATACAGCTCTCTAAAACAACATGAGTTAAAATAAGCATACTACATTCAACAGAAGAAAACTCAATTTGAAAGACTGAGGTTCTCAAAAAGCTGGTCTGGGGCACTGCTACAGAGAGACAGAAAATACTCAATTCATAACCAAAATCAGGGCAAGTGTGTATGCAAACAAAGGCAAAAGTCAGTCAATAAAAACCACCCCTCAGAAGTAATACTCATATAATAATTAAAAAATGCAGGTATTTGCTTTTGTTCATTTCTTTGTTATTATGTTAAGTAAGTTACCTTTAAATTCTTTGAACATGTTCCACTCACTAGTGCTGTAACGCCATCATCTGTTACCTAGAGAAGAAAACCACATTGTTATTAACACAATGGATTAAAGCTCAATTTTTTCCAACACAGCTATTTGGAGGAAAAAAAAAAATAATTTATTCACTCCCTGCAGTCATTGAATACACTTAACATTACAATATTTTCTTCCCAATTAAGCTTGTAGAGAAAATTATCCAACTATCGTTTTTTCAGTCTATTAAACACTGTTGCATTTTACTGTCATGTGATCCAGCCTGGCTTTCTACCGGGATGTTTCCAACTGTATATTTCTGCAGCTTCCTTCTCTCATTTAACAGTGGGTACACTATTAAGGTCAGAGCATGGCACTTGTAATTTAGAAGGTTTAAAGCACTTCTGCTCTACCTAGACCAATTTTTCTCCTGTTTTCAGGACTGCTGGAGATGTTCCTGAAGGAAGTTTCTTGGGTTGGGAAAAAAAAAGTAATCATAGCAGTCTCTAATCTGCTGTCTTACTTTTACTTATCTTGAAGCAAACCAGTTACATAAGACAAAAATCCCTCAAACAAGCAGTCTTACAGCAGTCGTCATACACTCGCACTAAAAGCTTTATCAAAGTGATTGGCTACAGACAGCCACGAAGCAATGATTACCTGCAAGAGAGAGGAGAGAGACAAAAGACATTCCTTTCCTTAGAAAGGCAAGAAAGGCCAATTTATTCATTTGCTTCCAGGGACCAAATTCGTTAAACTTCCTCCCCACTTCAAAAGCTGGACTGGATATCAGATCCATCACACAGGTTTTTTCATAGAGCTTGTATTAGACGGCAGGAATAATAGTCATCAAATATACACAGTAAGGCTCTGCCAAATTTGACAGCTAGAATCCAGAGACCACAAGCTCCATTTTTGTTTAAATATTTGTTTATTCCCGTTGCACAAATTGTCTTCCTGCCTTCTGGCCCTCTATTGCAAGTCTACTGTACAGAACTGTAATAGAAAGGGTCAGACCAGTGCGAATGGAGAATGGACAGGAATGTCCCAACATGGTGGCACATAAAGGCCTATAAGAATGGCAGGTATTGACAGTACCTAGCTTAGCAGGTCATCCAGATGACAGAACATTTAGCTCCTGAAGACACCCAGACCAGGAAACAAAGGGCAGTAAATGAATAAATTCTAGTAACTCCCATAGGTGGGACAGAATGGAGAGAGTAATCACTGTCAGTTCCTAAAGGGTATGAAACGGCACATCCAAAACCAGTGCATGGTCACCAACCTAAGACGAACCCAAGTAAAGTGATGAAGATTTGATAGCCTGTGCCCCTTATCCTCCATCTCATCAAAACAAATCTGGACTAGACTGCCTGGTTGGTGCCTGAACACTGGAGAGACCATCTGAATGCTACTCTCTTGATACTTGTGAGTATATAGTTATGACAGTGTGAGAGCATGAAATCGGGTTTGTATTAAAACAAAGTCCCCTCACTTCCCTGTACCAGCTCACAGTAACCAGTGCTATACGGTTACTACAGTGTTGCAGTACTGTTTCCTACTCTATTGAATATCTATGTGCATTGTCTGTAATGCCACATCTGCCCATCCTCTTCAAGGGATACACTCTTATGTTGGGGATAAACCACCTGCAGTTAGTACCAAGCCACAAATACATCAGCTTCTTGGTACAGACTAGTTGTCACCAAACTCTGTATGCATCTCTAGCTAAGGCTTATATAGTCCAGTACCAGCAGTTAAGTACGTTAGCAACCCAGCTCTGTTCTACACAAGAAGTGTCCGGGCAGATAAAGCAGCTAACCCGCAACACTCCTCCTTTTGCCAAGACATTTTGCAGAGAACTAAACTGTCCCACACCCTACATAGAAAACTGTTGCAGTTTGCACAGCCCTTTCAGGCAAGATTCTTCCCACAATTATTTGCCATACACCGAGTCAATGAACATTAAAGAAGAAATGTACTGCTTAATTAGTGCAGGGATTTGGACTCTTGAGCCTGTGTTTCTACCTGTTAACGCTGCTGGGATTTAGAGCACACTAGAAATAGAGCAGGAAGTATAAGGTTTATGTATAAAACCTACCTCCTCAGAATGGTAACATAAGCATACTGGTAAGTAAACATAAACAGATTTCTTATGCGGTCCTGGGCCAATGTAGCGGAGTTCTTCAGGCCAAGCTTCCACTCACACTCTCTGTGTGCATACAGGGGACAGAGAGCTACATCTCCTTCATAGCTCAATCCTTCCCTTGCCTCACCTGCCCCATTTCTTGTTATTTTGCACCACTTCTATACCTTCTACTTATTGTACTTCATCTTTGCAGTCACCGGATGAGCCTATTTTTAAAATGGCTACATCACCTTGAGGCATTTGGCCCCTTTGTAGCCTAGCTCACATCTGCTTTCTTGTTCTGCAAGTGAGCTGTGCCCTTCTTTGCCTGTTCATTTATTTCCAACGTTCTCACGGTTTTACTCTTGCACACAGCTTTGCCAGTTCCACTTGGTATTTTTACTATGCATTCTGGCAGTCAAACACAAGAATATGGTTAGGCCTTGCAATCTCTACAGGCATAAGCCATCCATAGTTTCTCTGCTTCATCTGAAACTTATTTCACTTATATCTAGTATACGTTTCCATTTATTTTTAGTCAAATGAAACTCAGAATTCTAGTGTATTATCATCATATGATTACCAGAAAGGAAAAAAAAATGTGGAAACATTTAGTTATCCAAGAAGCTTTCATTTCATTTAAAACATATAAAAGGAAACTTAGCTATTTCACATAAAGGAAGAGAGAGGCAAGTGAACAAAAAAGTAATGAAATAAGTTTAAAGAAATAGAGTTACATGATAGTAATAAAAATTACCAAAGAAAATAATAAATTATTTTTGATGCCCTACTTCTGGAAAAACTGAAAGAAGAATAGCATCTAAAATAAGAGCCTGCTATGTGTTTTCCAGATCTGACACTTCATTACGAATGCTCTGTGCCTGACTCACATTCAACATAATCACTCACCACCACAGTCAACTGAATGCTACACTTACCGCAAAAAATCCTTTTTTCCACTTCATTATCTTACTGTAATTATGAAGTATGTTACAGTATCGTTGTTGCAGCTGATCTCCCCCTTCTCATGCTACACACTAACTGTTGTTAAATCCTCTTACCTGCCCTTTCTGACATTTTAAATGTCATTCTTTCCGTGTTGACTCCACAACATAACTCTGACAAGCCATTCAGAAAGCACAGTCACTCTTGAGCTAGAACCGGTTACGGAGTGTTTACTTCTACTAGGAGCTTATATTGTTTGACATCCTATGTTATTATTATTCAGGTCAGTTTGTCCTAATTGAAAGCAGACAATAATCTGTCCAAGATTCTACTTTCTTTAAATGAAATATTGTGGATTACTTTACAACTTGAAGAAAATGATTGCAGTAAATAAAGATACTGAAAAAAAAATCTCCAGTATTAGGTAGATTCTAATAAAAGTTTATCTTTGGTCCACAATACATGCTGTAACACCAAAATGTGTATTTTTTGGGTTACCAAGATGCAAAATATATCTTTCCTTTTCCTTGAGAGGAGGAAATTGGAAGTGAACTGTAGTCCTAAATCTTGACAAGAGTAGAGCTTTCAATTTTATCATGACAATCTTAAAAAAATAAGCAAACAAATGCTGACCTGAGTAGATGAAAAGTCCACACTGTGAAGAAATTTGCAGTTTTCTCCTAGTGCCTGCAGAGATGCATCCATGATGCCTGAACAGCTGCCCAAGTTCACTATTTGTAGGAACTGGCAGTTGAGCGCAAGAGCAAGAACGCCACTGTCGGTTATATCGCAGCACCTTTTAAAAGACGCTTCACGCAAGTAAGGACAGGATAAGGCCAGTGCTATGACACCTGTCAAAAAAACAGAGCAATTTAAAAAATTATTCATTTTTTAATCACCATGCTAAATCCCATATGCTGTCCCCTGGTCATTGACTGTTCAACTTTCACCTCATGCCATGCCAGCAAAACTCTGTACAAGGAAATAATTTTGTGGTTGGTTTATTTTAATTCAAGGATGAGAAAAAGAAAATGACAATGAACAATGCTAGAGGTGATAAAAATTTCTAAATGCTGAATTCCCTTCCATACTGCAGAGGGATACCTGAGGGATATTATATACATGAGGTATCACCTCAGTGAGTGCATGAAAAAAAGCCAATGGCTTGAAAGCAGACTGATGATAGTGCTAGGTCCCACTGACGGTGCAGTGAGTATCAGGCAAAAAGCAAGGTAAGAGGTCATGTCCGAGGTCAATTCAAGAAATCAAAACAGTAGTTCAGAAGCAGGACAGGAACCAGGTACACCTATGACAGAGCTCAGGCCAGAACTGAAGGTCCATGGGCAGCTGGTGTAGGTGGGCAAGTGAGACCAGCCATAGCCATTAGGGTCTGTTGATGCCCTCAGAACCTTGACAGTTAGTAACAACCAAAATATTTCCGCAGAAGTGTCAGGAGGTAGTCAATAAAATAAAAGTACACGAACTACAGATACAATTCGTGAAAGGAATTTATTTCAAGGATGATGGAAACATGATGATTACAGCGGTACAGAAAATTCCATCACTTCTGGATAGATAGAAATAAAAAACTGAATGTCATTATGATATGTTACTATGTAAGAACTTCAAAGAAACATGGATAAAATATACTTGCTTGGGTCAGAACCACTTTGCAACGAAGGACAGAAGAGACAGTAGTGGTAGTTGAATTTGACAGAGAAGTAAGTACTACTGGATATTGTATTAAAGGACATTAAATGTTCCACATGCAACCTACAGAGCAAATGTTTCCTAGTAATGACAGGGCTCAGACATTTCTGGATGTGGTAGCCAGCAGGTTTCTTAAAAAACAAACAAACAAATAAAAAAAACCCCCACCCAAACAAACCAACGAAAAAAAAAACCCACCTGTTACTGAATTAGTAAAAGGTAACACTGCTTTAAAATGGGGTGGGTTTAGGTCTTTTTTTTTCCTGTATGTAATTGAGATGAGTGATAAAGAACTGTTCCAGCTTAAATTAAAGGCTTCACAACTGATTCTCGGTTTAAAAAGGGGTCAGTTTATAAGTAGGAAAGTTAGTAAAATTGGATGGACTAGCAACTTGTCAATAAAGAACTAGACTTCCCAGTTTTAATTGCAAAGTAATCAGGAATCTCTATCCAAATAGATGAAAAGTATACATAAAGAGCTCTAGGCTTAGAAAGTAGGCTAGTACTTTCTTAGTACTAGAAATCAGTGGACAGATGTAGGCATGGAGGGAAGACCATTGCAAACTGTATCTTAGGGGTCAAAAAGTATAACAATGAGGTGACATTGAAAGTAAATAAAATCAGTTTTTAAAAGTCTAACCAATTACTTAAGTAAAAAGATACGTGTATCACTATGCAGTGGTAAGAAAATACAAACCAAGACTGATGTAAAGCATGGTATACATTAGCTCAATAATAAATTAAAATTTTGCCTCAATTTTCAATAAGGATGAGTTAATGATGGAGCAAATGAGTAAGGATAACCAAAAGACAAACCAAAATTTGTGGAAAATAAAACTCAGCAAGCTAAATTCTTTTAAGCTAATAGCTCCTGATACAACTTGAAATTGGAGGTTAAAAGTAACACCTGGAATCCTAAAGTCCTAAAGCAAGTCAAGTCTTTCAAGTCAGAGAAAATGCTACAAGCTTATTTAATAACAAATACATTTATTTAAAAAAGGGGAAAAAAGTAATTTAGGAAGTCACAAGCCTGAAACTTCAACCCCAGTGGTACTGGTAAGTCTCTGGAACAAGTTTTGAGGAAGGAATAATTAAGATGAAGTGGAAAACACGATTAAATGTAGCATAGTTTTACCAGAAACCGAGCATGAAAGTAACATGATAGCTCTCTTCCATAAGATAATCAGTGCTGTAGGCCTATAATTTACACCTCTGAAGTGACTTTTAATTAGTATTGGTGTGGCATTGGGGATTTTTTTAAGCAATATTTACCCTAGATATTTTTTGCAATTTACTCCAATCTAACAAGAAAAATAAAACAGAAATAAGATCCCAGTTATCTGTGCACAGATAACATACCTTCTGAAGTGATTCCCAATCTGTTTTCTTTGCAAGAATTTAAGTTGATTTTTTTCAGTTGCTTGCAGTTATAAAGCTGCAATAATGCATTATCTGAAATATCACAGTCTCGGAGGTCTAGAGACTCTACAGCAGGGTGCAATATCTGTAAAGAAAACCTACCATTTCAGTGAAACTCTGCTATGTAACAGAAAATGCATATTTTTATCTAAAATACTTGTAATGTTAGACATCATGTAGAACTTTTTAAAAATATTCACTAGAGGATGGGGTTACCAGCCTAGGAACTAAAAACTCTGAAGAAAATACGGTGTATTTGCCGCAACAGTTCATCTCCTACAGCATGAATGTTCAGTTTCTGTGATCACATTTAGAGTAGGAGCACATTAACACTGCTATTTAAACAGCGGAAGTACTATTTTGATGGTACAGTTGCTAACACTAGTGCTTCTGCCAGCACAGATATGTTTACCAAGGATAATACCTGCAAACTTTCTAGCACAACTTTGATAGCAGAAATCTGAAGAGTAAAAAAAATACTGTGATAAAAACTTAAATCTGCTGAACAGGTAAGAGTAACACTTAAAAAATATTTTGCCCCAGAGTATTTTTCTCACCTACACACACACTATTTTTCTCATAAACAAGCAATCTCATTATCATAGAGATACCATAGGAGGTACCAAATCCTCATTAAATGGGCTCTTGCACTCCCACAAGACCATAGGCTGGATTTTTTCATGAAATCTTCCCCAAGAGGACATTTATGAAATTTAGACCCAAAGCAATGGAAGGCCTCAGATTTTAGTAACAATAGCCATATATATCTTACCTCTAATTTAATTTTCAAGGATTCTCACTACTTTTTAATAAATATTATTTATAGCACCCTTTTGTGCAAACAGTCTGTACCTTTGCTGAGCTGTCCTTCAGACCAATAGGCAAGCATTAGATCAGGTTTTCACATTACCTTATATTACTCCCTTCAGCTTGTCATTCCCTTCCTTAACTCACAAGGATAGAAGCATACAGTAAATTTCCATACACAAGCAAAGATAACAGCATAGCTGACAGGCTTGTTAAAGGCCTATTCCTTTCTCAGGTTCACCATTCTAACAGGTACACTAAAGATATTACAAGGAATACCGTTTTTCTGTTTTGCAAAAATATAAGATGCTAGAATCTTTACTGACAAAGTCAAATAAGCCTTTTGAAAAAAACCAAAAACTTCTAGTAGATTATAATTGCAACCTTTCTGCAAAATGAATGGCAGACCTCAGACAGCTTTGACAGCTTTTTCTTCCCAAATGCTAAAAGCCTCAAATATGTCTCTTTATGCCACAAAACCACCAACATATCCTAGAATACACTTGTGAGTAGTTTTCACAGGATAACATTCAGGTCTTATTTCACTCATATTTCTGAATTCATATCTAAAGAACTAAAACAGCCAAACCCAGAGATGATGTGCTTAAAGCCAAAGTGACCATCAACATTTATTCAAGATGCTTTCCCTGACTGTTGGCTTTCTTTCACAATTCCAAATTGCTTAGGACACAACAAAAGAGAGTAAACTGCTGGTTTTGAAGCCATGAGAAATCTTATGAGAAAAAGAATCATTAAATGCAAGGAAGTCTAAATAAGAAGCAACAATACTAACAGAATACTGCCTATTTAAAGTATCTAGAGTATTAAGCTTCCCTAGCCCATGATTCTTCACATACTCAGGTATTACTTAGAGGTTTGCTTTCTATTGTTATTCACAGATTCATATTCACTGAGTGCATATACTAAAAGCTAATCTGTGTCAAAGAAGATGAATTTTAGATAGAGTAAGGATTGTTTGGATGCAGAGTACAGGAGATTGAAGTATAGACTTATATCCTGTGGACACATGCTGAATGGCTTTATAGAACTTTATGGTAAAAGTGAGTTGGAATAACGAGTTTAGCATGTGTGTCACAGAAGGCTGCTCCAAGCAAAAAGCTGGGTAAGGAAAAAAAAATGCATGATAACACAAATCTGGGCAAGAACAGGGAGGTAAGAGATGAAATAGAAATTTATACATAAGTGCAGGTTAACAGAATTTCAACGGGAAAAAAGTTAACTTTAAGCAAAATGCTTAAACCACACCAGCGAAAGGACATGCATAAAAGCAAATGAGACAGCATAGCCTGGAAAATTCCAACAGAATAGATCTAGCCGCAATACTGTGGAGACTACGAAAGAAAAGGGCAGGACGGAAGCAATAGCAAAGAAAAAAAATTCCTTATCCATATGGAAGACTAATTGAGACGTTGCAAATGTGTCACATGTAGAATATTTTGGTTATACATGATGTGAGCAAGGAATAGTAAGAAGAGCTAAACAACAAAAGCTATTTTTGCTATGCCGAGCAACAAGAATATCTGCAGGATGAAAGAACAGGAAAATTGAAGAGCGAAATGGTATGGAGAAACAGTATGAATTCAGAATCCAAGAGATGGCTAGCATTTTTTTTAAAAATGCAAGTGAGATAAACCTGGAAACTGTTAGCAAAGAAAGCTAAGGTATAACATGCCCAAGAAAAGTGATGACAGCTAAGGATAGAATTGCAGGAAATTGCAGGAACAGAGAAAGGAAAAACACATGAGAAAAAGAACCAGAACAGAGTATCTCAGTGTCAGATGGAGAACAGGCTCCAAGAGAAGGCACTGATCAACTGCTGAATGAAGACAAAGACAGATGAGATTTTACAAAAAGACAGAGGAAAAGATTGTAACTTAAACTCTCTAGTTTATTTCCAGACTAAAGATATCCTAATAGGTTTTGTGCATTTATACAAACAGAATCATATGGTTTTGATTACATGCATCTCTCAGGATGCTTAGAAAGGATTACTTACTGAAAAGATAGCCTAAACTGCATTTTGTCAATTCAAATTTTCCAAAATAAGATAAAACAATAAGACGCTAATTTTTACTCACAGACTTATTTTGTACAATCAAAAAATGGGTGCATACTAAAGGTAAAATTTTTTGGTCACAAGTTTTCCACAGCACTTCTGATTCTGCCTCTCGTTTTGGCTTCACTAGTCTGACTCTGAGAAACTGAAACTGTTTGCCTTCAGGAATGAACAGGGAGTCATTCATTTTCTGTTTCACTGAGGCCAACCTTTAGCTTTCCTCAATTCTCATGCCTCCCTTTGAGGCTAAACAAGATAACAGTAGATAGATACCAAAACAGATGTGCCCCTGAATTTACAGCTAAGGAAAAGTCATTAACTAGTTTCATTTCGAAACACTGACACACATCAGTGAGCAAAGGGGATGAGAGAATTTGAACTATCAATTTCTAGCCCTAGCATCATCATATTTCAAAGAGTCAAGATTTAAATAAATTATATGGAGATCATGTGCATAATGTCAACAGAACATAACAGAATTCTAACAAGTTCCTGAAATCTTTTTGTTACCAAATTATGCACTAGCTTCTTGAATCATACTACATTCAGGAACAGAGACCGGTTTGCAATAGAGTCTAGTTTCCCGTACTGAGGAGGGATATATATGACAGCTGATTACACAGAAATTAATTTTGAAGGGAGAACACTTTTCATGTACTTGTCACTACAAACACAATCTTATTACTACTAATACAGGACTATTAACATTATGAAGTTTAAGAAAAAAACCTGTAAAGACATGGACAGAGTAAGCAGGTCTGAATTTATCTGTTGTCTCATATAAACAGTTTTAGTTTAGTTCATCCTTGTGTATTAACTACCACAGACAGAATAGTTTTGAATGGGTTCTTACCTCACTGATATTTGAATCAGTTATTTGACCTTGCCTACTCATTAATTTAATCAGTTTATCCTTTATGTTGGGTGGCAATGACTTAATATCTGCAGCATATCTGGAAAGGTTCTTTGTCAAACATTGAAGGCATCTGAAATAAAGGAAAGTTACAGTACAGTCAAAAATAGGCATTACATATTAGAACTAGAACAATCAAGCCATAAGATGTCATCTTCTGGTGCAAGTGTTCCCCAATCAACTGTTGCAAAAATTGTAGCCTCATTACTGCGATCACCAACCCAGCTCACAAAATGAGTTTGCCGGTAGTATATTCACGAGCCCTAAGAAAAGCCTTTTCACCAGGTAAGCCTCCACTAGGGAGGTAGTAAAATCTTTACTTGGGACAGCTCTCTTTCACCTCAGTTAAAAACGTTAAGGAGATATTTTCACATTGTTCACCGTCTAGTTTGTAATACTCTTTTAAAACGAATTGTGCTGTGTAACCCTGTGCTCAACCTTTTTAACCTTGTGCTTAAAACTAGATCTGATCACAGAGGATTGTCACCTGAGGCAGAAATTTTTCTGTCTTAGTGGGTCCAGGAAATCCATGAAATAAGTTTTCAAGGTCAAATATACAGAAGAGTATTTACTTATGCAATATTGAGTACTATAGAGGGACACCAATCATGCAATCCTACTTTTTTGAAGATTCCTAAGGCATTTTTATGTATCATAGGATACATAAAATGTTAATATCCCAACCTCTGCAACTTTAAATTACAATCACAGGCTTACTGAAACACCAGAAACACTGAAACTCTGGGAAGAGTTTATGAATAGCTTCTAAGCATCCTGAGCATACTGACCTTCAGAGCAATCACCACTCGCTAACATGCTAAAAGACAACTGCTGGTCCTTAAGGAAGGAATTGCAACTCTCTGAAGGGAGATTTTATTATCAAAAAACAAAGTCCTTAGGTAAATGAGGGACATAGAACTAGAGTGAAGCTAACCAACATCCAGAGATAACTGAAAAAGTAACACTGTTATCTAGCAAATGCCAAGACTTTGAAAGGGATTACACTGCAGCAGAACTAAAATGGAGGGAGTTGAAGTGGGGGAGGAAGGGTAACTCCTCACTGTCCCCCTCTTGCTTAGAAACCTAACATGAGTCCATATAAGTGATGGAGTTCTTTGAATTGGAGGTTCTATTATCTATTGATCATAGCTACCTGAATTAGATTCCCTAGGCCAACTTTTCTTTTTAAATTCTATTGCAGAATTTTGAAAGAAAACATTACTGTCCTACAATACATTTTGCTTTTGTTGAATCAACATTTTTCCATTAACTCACCCCACTAGTAAATTCAGAGCAGCTACTGTAATTGCACAGTAACTCTCCCTACTGTAGTTGGCCTCTATACTTTCATGTGATCTGGAAAAACACAGCAATAACTAAGATTGGTAAGTAAAGAGTATAATGCATTCACCTCGCAGACAGATTTTGTCCTAGCCTAACTTAACGAAAGAAACCATGAATCCTGTTTTTCATGGACAGGGAAAACTGAGTAGTGCTTTACTCCTGTAATGACCTGATAAAAGACCATTCCTTCTGGCAAAAACCCAACTGCTTTTTCCCTGCTCCACATTATTAGACTTGTTACACCAGCTGTTTATAGTACAGAGTTGTCTACTAAGTGTCAAATGGCATACTTATTTATTCCAAATGTGTCAAGGGATGCAAAACGGAAAAGGCCTATGATCTTTAACCTTAAGCTTTACGACAGGGTTAAGGCCTTAGTGACAGGACAAATGTGTATATTTCCAATACATAAAACAGAAATTAGATCTTTATGACTAATTATTCTACAAATATCTAACTTACATCAAGGTGCAGCTTATACTAAGTTATGTGACATGAAATGGAATAGCAGAACAGATGTTAGAAGTGGCACACATCAGAAGAAGAAATGAACCAGAAGAACAGATACTAAAATAGGTTTAACGGCAAATAACAAAATAGATACATCTTCCTGCGTTCTTTAGGGTTGGATAATTTACATGCATAGTAAGACCATAAAAGGAAGCTCTGTTTTGAAACTGATGCTCTACTTCTGTCCTCAGCTTTTGTTCATGCAGATGTACCCATCTGCAAATGTTCTGATGCCTTTGTAAGACCTTAGTTTTCCAAGACACAGGTCAGGTGATGCATTAGTCTGCAATAGGCTGGCCACCTGTTAATGATACCTGTTACACAGGAGCTATCTATCAACGACACATGGAACAATCAAACCTAAGCAATATCTAACTACATACTCTTGTGATGACTTACATGTGCAGCACACTTCTTTACCATATAGTGACAATCCTAATTAAAACACCTTTAAATTTGATGTTTCATTTGTGTTGCTCTAAGAGTCTCATTTTTGATGGTGGAAACTCTTTTGGTTCTGAGCTTATGTCTGGGCATTAACAAGTCACCTTAAAACACCTGCCAGGGCTCTGAGAGATTTGTAACAGCAGTGTCCTACGAGTATGCCCCTGCTGCCTTCTCCACCTCTCCAGCAAGCGTTGTTGCTGCCAGGCATGCACTCTATTTGACAGGCCCTGCAACTCCTATACTGTCAGTTTTCAACCAAGCATAATTATGTAAACCAACTACAAATTTCGTGTACCTTAATATGCTGGCTTTAAAACTGCATCAGCTAGGAATGCATGTGTAAGTTGGTCATTTCTCATTTTGGGAACAATAACTTCAGGAAACAGAAGCTAATATAAGATATAACTTAGGCAAAAAAGAAGGAAAAAAACCGTTTCTAAGTATTTCCAATATGATGCCCTTGTGCATGTGACCTTTGGAGTGCTAATTTCTCTTTTGGGGCACTGGGCAAAGGCCAACACGTGGCAGACAAGCAGCAGATACCATCAAGCTGCAGAAACACCTTAATGAATTTATTTTCTATTAGGTTTGGAGATCTTAAAAATAATGACCTTATTAAAAGGACTACTTCACACACTAATAGATTTGTTTCAGTTTTTAGTTTCTGCTGTAAGTTCTGCTAGTTAAACAATAAGCCTAAGGGTTAGCGTAAGTAAGAAGCTTAAAGTGAAGCCTGGCCTAAATAGACAGCTATCACCTGATTGGCGTAAGACAAGAAACAATACACTAAAATTACACACATTTGATAAAAAGTTGTGTAATTATTAGTTTCAATTATTAGTCTTACTGGTATAATAATTTTATTGTTATACTAGTACAGAAAATTACTGCAGCAGTACTAATGAAGTAATGTAAAAAAGATTAGTAACCAGTCAAAAGTAGAAATTGTTTATGGTATCAAGCGCTACAGTACACATAAAAAGAAATTACTGGGTCTAAGATCTAAGGTTAATCATGAGAACGTAAGCATGTAGTGTAATGCACATCTTAAACACCATTTTAACAGATTAATCATGCACAACAAAAAAATATGGGTACTGTTTTAGCTTTGCAAAAAGAGAAAAGTTATTAGCAAGACAGAACCCTTGTAATTAATTTCTATTAGCAGTCCAGCTGTCATTACACACCACTCCAACCAAATGTAAAGTCCAAACAGAGGTTGAAAAGGCTAGTTCCATCCCCCTTGTCTCCCCAACCACTTTTTACTGCACCTTCCTCATGTTGGCTCTGAAATTCACAGTTGCACAGTGAGCTGTTCAGCAAGTGATCTGAATGAAAATTCCCATGACTAAAACTGTGAGGTCACAGAAATAATACTGCCAAAGCAAGTGGCAGGGGGCAGCAACAGCCTAGAGTTAAGCCAAATTAGATTCAGAATACAGCCACAGCTGTGGAGTCCCTATAGAAAACTTTTTTGCAACAGAATCTTGTCCGGCACCAAAATGCCAACAAATCACAGCAAATTAAACTCATACCGATTAAAAATTCTAGAAAAGTTAAAATATTAAGGCTCTATAATCTGGAGTGTAGCACAGATTTAAGCAAAGAAAGAAGCAAGATTTCCAGTATGTAAGCACATTAAAAAACCACTAAAGTTAGCACAGTGTAATAAGGACACCTGTAGCAGGTCACTGCAGAAGACACTGTAACGAGGAGACAGCAATTTCAAGCAGAACCTGGGCAGAGTTTAACCACAGGCCTTGGTTGCAGAGACCCGTATGTCAGCATGAGTGACTATTACATAACCTGAGCACACACCATGATCACCTTTAACTCGCTCCTCTGGAGATGTGTAAGAATGCAATGTTTTCACCGTTCCTCAGTGACTGCTGGATGAACTTGGCTGTCTGACTGTAACAGAGAAGCCTGTACACGGCTCCGACGCAGTACATGTACAAGTAGATTACACCATCCGCTTTCCTTGTCTGGCCTTGAGATTAAACACCATATCTACATGTAACGTTCCTTTACTTGACTGCAGAAATGAAGAATAGTTGTTTACTTCTAAAAAAATCTTATCAAAATTCTGAAGACCACCACAAGTGTGAAACTCACCATGGAAGGGATCTGTGCAGCATGCTTGATCAGTGTAAAGGGGCTTGTCTCATGCTGTGATAGCTGGGGTCCTCAGCATCAGAAGGGTCATAAGATTGCTATCACGTTTTCTACTACTACTATTCTTTATGCAATAAACCAGTTAACTAGCCTGGAGAGCCCATGCCTTTCCTACCTAGATCCCAAATGAACCAGCACCTCCTCCGTGCAAAACAGCACCCTACCTTTGGCTAGGGTGAGTCAAATAGACATTCTGAGCCTTTTGGGGGACTATGTGTGCACCTACCATGTGACTGTTCCCTCTCCTATAATGGATGCCTATTAAGCCATGTAAATGGGCAAGCAGTCCTTTGTCATACAAGGGCACACACTTCAGTTACGTGATAAATACATATTTATCATATGACACCTACATCTTGGCCACTGGGAAATGTATTTTTCTGGCAATTCATCCTGAAAGAAGCAGATTGTCACCATATACTGTAATACATAAACCCAGTTGTATCTAAAAACTTAATACAAATTTAAGATTAATTTTTTTCTCTTGAAGATACTAAGTGGCTAATGCAGCCATGCTTGAATAGGGACCTGCAAATCTAGACCGACTACTTAGTTCAAATTTGCAGAAAATACTCCAAAACCAATGCAGATACATGGAAATCAGTGTGAGCTATGCCCAATCTTCTAGTGACACTTAACTGTCTCTTGGTACAGAATTTTAAATTTAGCTTGAGAGAAAAGCTTTTTAAGATTAATTGCATTCTTTTCAAAAAGCTGGTTGATATCCTCAGAGTACGTTACTGATCTGCAGTTTAAACAATTAATCATTTAAATTATAAATGTTTTCACTGTTATTGTGCTTTATAGGAAACAATAAAACACTTATTGGCTACACCAGGGCAACTATAACCTCATCTTCAGTGCTTTAAAAGAAGAATAAAAGTCTAAGACTAACTGTATTGTTTGCTAGCTATTTTTATCTGTCAAATCAAATACTTTATCCCTATGCTGTCTCTAACTCCCTCCTGAACACAAAGGAATTTGACATAATGAAAAACTCAAAGCAAAACACCATTCAGTGTATTCACTGGGGCCAGGTGAAGCCAGGGATCCTCAACCACCTCTCCACCTCCTATTATCTACCCTGAGTGCCGCCCCGACACCCTGCCCCTGTGCCCGCAGCCTCATTTCCCTCCGGGAAGTCCGACGGGTTCGGGGCTGGCTGGGCGGGTTAGACCGCTGCCATCACAGCGGAGCCGTGATGTCAGGGATCTGTCAGGGATCATCCTGAAATCTACCTGCCAAACCCTGCCACCCCCTCCAAACCCTGTCACCTACCCTGCCACCCC
>NW_009233524.1:0-4483 GCF_000690835.1 Fulmarus glacialis | reverse complement strand
TTCCACCAATCGCCCCAGTGCCCTGAAGCAAAACCACATGTGGCCTGTAGGGGGATTGAACCCACGACCTTGGCGTTATTAGCACCACGCTCTAACCGACTGAGCTAACCGGCCGCCCCTTTTTGTTCTTACAAAACACACAAATTTCTAAGAGATTTCCAAAATTATTGCACCCTCCACCCTCCCTATATTCTAGAATTCAGAGCTTCTTTCCAACCTTAAAACTGACAAGTCCTTGGAAAGCCATCCTATATCTATTCACTGTAATGCGGGTCCTAATGCAGGTCCTAATCAGGTCTCACCACTTCATGTTACTCTAACCTTTTGCTGAAATCTTATTCAGCACACAAAGTTCCAAAAGGGCTGTGATAAGACATGGGTGGGTGCAAACGTGGTGGGAACAGTGGGATTTCATAGCCTCACTAACCTTTCTTGTTTCAAGGGAACCTGTGCCAAGCCTAATGCCAACACATACAGAGGGAAAACAAAGCTGTCTGCACATCTTGGATAAATCCACAATTTCTTTTTTGGACTCCTCTTCATATAAACCTAAAAACCCAGCAGTGAGATCTCATGCTGTAACAATAGTCAAAGTAAAATCTAGCTGAGGGTAATCTTGCTGACTCACAATCATACTGAAGAATAGGTTTCCTCTGAGACTCAAAATATTGTCATCACAGAATCACATCTACCTCACCCATGGGAATCTGCTTATTTTCTATACCTTCATTCCTATCTCTTGAGTGCACACTGTAAATGCTGTATTAGGACAGAATGCCCCCTCTCTTATCTGTTTCACTCCCCAGATGTTTGATATCATAATCTAAACTCGGCCATTAGAAGGACAGAGTGAATAATAGAATTCATTAGACTTTACTGTTATTGTAAGTTGTCCTGTGGTGCACAAACTATCCTTTTATTACTTTCTTGATTATAACAAAATTGTACTTGTCTGTGGTATCAAAGTTAATGACCCAACAGTGTTAATGGAATTGCTAACAGCTAATAAAAGTGTTATTAAGTAATGTATGCAAATAAATAGGTTCAATTAATGTATTTATGTCTTACTGATAATAAAAGTATTCAGTCATCTACAATGAACTTCCATCATGAGTAAGAATTACAGAAATTGTATACTAATACATCTTTTTAGTAACAGAATTTTCCAGGATAGACCATGATTCAGGAGATCAAGAGCAATACTTTTAAAATCAAACATGTAAGATAAAGCAATGATGCACAGGCCTAAAAAAATATGAATACTAGTTACTAGAGCCACGTTGTGGATTCAATCTTGAACAAGCAGTTTATAGGCAGCTTCAGGATAGACTACTGAAAAGGATGTTTATGGGCTTAAAAACCAGTTAAAAGTATGCAGTGGACACTTGTGGTGTTATAGGGAAAAGAATATAAAAACAAATGTAATATGCAAATCTATATGGGCTGAGTTAAACATATGGTGCTGCTTATGACTGGAACTTGAGTGTGTCCCTAGCAAGCAGATAAAAGAATGAAACCAGTAGAAATGGCATGATAATGACATAATACATAATTAATAGATGCAGGACGAATAGATGAAAAGTCACTGATTTAGGATCCACAGCTCAGATCCAGGCTGCTGTGTGGCTGTGACTCATTGTCACTTAATTGGTCACTGGCACACATACCAGTCGGTACACTTCCTACCTACTCTATTATCCTAGTGCAAAATAGTGGGTGGTAACTCTGGAGTTTTGCTGATAAACCAGTCTGATCACACCAAAAGAGAGTCTTCCTGAGCTAGCCAGACCCTCAGGGGGCAGCATATAGCGGCTCAGCCCAACATAGAGCATAAAATCTGAGCAACCAACAAAATGACCTTAGAAGAAAGTAGAGGACTTGAGCAAGCTTCAACTTATGTATTCCTCCCACTAACTGGGGAGGCCCAACGTTGTGACAGTGAGCATATAGACACTGGTAATGGGAATCACACTTGTATTGTCATCCAACTGTATATTGCAATTGCTATATTGCACTTATGTTGTGATTTCAGTACATTGTTGTATCACGCTGCTAAATCAAAATCCTGTGTAGAGTCAAACATCTTCAAATAAGTAAAATTGGTATTAAAATATTAAACCCTTCCTGTGTGGAATACCTAAAAGAATCTGTTCAGAGAGTATTGGACCCTGACATAACCTGTCACAGTTACGCAGAATTAACCTAAACTGGAAATTTGTGTGCTCAGTTTGCAAACAGGCAAATGTATGCCTCTTCTTGACTCGATTCTGGCACAGGCCTCTTCTTCTTGATTTACGTCATTATATGCAGTATTTCTTCCATTTCTAGATGGTGTGTAATACAACACACAGTTAAATTAACATGGTTGATTAGCACTCTGGTTCTAATACCATGAGTTTTCAGTTTCCTGTAGCTCTTGATCAAGCCAATGTTTAACTTCTTCCTTAATAACCAAAAGTGTTTAAAATCTCTTTCAAACAAGCAAGTGGGCAAGCTCTGAAATCATTCGTGTCTCTGCTGAAATAAGAGTACTAGCCAAACTAGGCAAAACATTCTAGTAAAAGAACTCATTAATACCATGAAGATGTAAAACCTTTTATTCCTATTATACTTAGTTCATAACTTCCTTAGATCTGATTTAGGTGTATTATAATTTTTTGCATTTAATTTTCTCTTACATTCAGCATTACAAACGGGACCTTTACTTTTATAAACCAGCATATTTTTCCATAATTATAAAACTAGAATGTTGAAGTTTAAATCCAGGGTAATAAAACAGGTAATAAATTAGGCAGATGAAGCATAAGATCAATTTTAAATGAAACAAAGTGAAAAATATTGAACTGAACTCTCTCAGGAGTATAATACTGTTCAAGTTATTAAAACAAGCCTATATTGTATCATACATCACTCTATGAAAAGCTATTGTGTTTTCATGAATATTTTATTTGAATCCTAACTTGTAAGATGAAATTTCTATTCCATAAACTTTGTAAAGGAGTACAAACTAAGTCTTGTACAAAGCAAAATTCTTGATATGAAACATCACTTCATCCCCACCTTGTGGAAATTTTCTGCATACACTATTACTTAGTTCAAAAATAAATTTGTTGGTATGATCCAAACCATTCCAGTAATGTAGCTGTAGTATGTAATGTATCCATAGAGATCCTTTTAAATTCATCTTGTCATGGAGTTTACAGCCCCAAAATTAGGTTTTCATTTGGAAGAGCCTGAGCTGAATCTGTTTATCAGAATCACCAGAAGAGGGGATGAGAGAGGATGAGAGGAGATCACAGTATCAGAGCAGGTAAAAATTCAGATTCAGGTTTTGTTCCAAAGATTATTGAATCCAAACTTGAATCTGAAACATAGATACTAAGAGATGAACTGAGCTGAACTGATATTGTAGGATATTGTAGGATACTGCCATATTTCTGAGCATTAATCCTGTCCATCCTCAAAACAATTCACTGAAACACTGAATAGTTCATTTATACAAAAAGAAACTGGGAACATGGAGAAATTATTAAAAAAAAAATTTCTTACCTTGATCTGGAAGTGGGAGTCCCACAGTGTAAAACTTGTTTAACTGACAGCTCCCCTGTGAAGCCCTCTTCTCCCATTTCTCTTCTGGCACTGAAAATACATTTTCCTCTGGCATTTAATGGTTCTGGAAATGAAGACAGAAATGCAGACCTAGAGTGATCCCTGGGATCATTGCATTTGGTTCTTTGCTGTTATAAAAACATACCATAGAATTATTTCAAAATCACTATTAAGTTATTTTTTTAAATATATTAATTCGTTCCTTCTATTTTCCCATTAGAAGGTTGTTACAGAAAATCTTTACATTAAAGGTTTGGAATCTTTTTTTTAATTTCCAGCCTAAAACCATGACGGTTAACTTTTACCTATTTAATTTTTTACCAGTGTTAGCTAATAGATTAAATAACTATTTCTCCTTCCCTAGTGTTCACTGTCATACAAGTCTTCTATTCTAGACAAAAACCATATCCCCTCAGTTTTTGTTTTGCTTGGCTAAATACGTCAGTCTCTTCATGCTCTCTTTTCCATTTACCTGATCATCTTTGAAACATTTCCACGGATTTTTGCTAGAGTCAACTCCTTCGAACTACACACAGTGTTTCAGCTAAGACCTTACACAAGGTACTTCTGATACCATATTAAAGCACTTATTCTCAGTTAGCCTGACAACAGTATCACAGTTCTGCAGAAACTTTGTCCACTCTGCTTGCATTTGATATGTTCAGAAGAGATCAATTTTTTTCTTGAATTCTTCTGTTTTCCCTTATCTATTGGCAAAACTTATTTGTTGGTGTGGGACAGAAGAGAAACAACCAGCAGTAGAATGAGAGAATGGGGTTTCACATTCATTTTCAGCTAATAAAATACCATATTTTAAATGATTTTTCCTAATCTTTGTCTAGCGTGGTTTCAAATCCAATATATGTAGTTGTCG
>NW_009233523.1:0-4434 GCF_000690835.1 Fulmarus glacialis | reverse complement strand
CATGTTCAGCCGGCTGTCAACCAGCAAGATCTTTCCAGATCTTACAGATCTTTCCACTCCATTTCCTCCGGCTCTGCTGTCAAACCCATGACTTGCTCCATGTTGCTATTCCAGCACATAACAGCTCTTTGGAAAGGGTTTTTCCCCATGACAGAGCTGCACTGTGTCTATCAGCCGAGGCGCCTGCCTGTACCTCGCGGCACACCTGCAGCACCTTTACCATGCTGGACAAGAAGGGATGGAGATGAAATGTGTCCCAAACTGCTCCTGAACATCTCAGGGTCCTGTTGTCTCAGATGGCTTCAGAGAGGTCTGTGCAGGGACCCGGGGCTGGAAGGGACAGCTGGGCCACTGGACAGCCGCAACCACTGCGTGTTTAATAACCAGCAGAGAAGACTGATAGAGCTGTACTGTCTCTGTAAGAAGAAACTGTGTCTCCTGAGGGTATGCACTGGTAACCGAGTCTTTCAGAGCTGCGAAGCTGTATGCAGCCACTACGTTTGGAAGGATTGCTCTGTGCAGGAGAAAAATTAAGACTGATGTTGGCAGAAGCCTTGCAAAGTGTTAGAAGACATGGAGGATTACATGTGGGGGAAAAAAATGCAGCAAGCTTTTTTTTTAACGCTGTGGACTCCTTTTAACTGTTATGTTGTACTTGTGTCACTGAAATAAATCTTTCCAATCATGATCACTATAAAGTTTAATATTACTAGAGCAGGGAATTGAATGGCGTCTTGAGAAGAGGGTAATTACGCTTCAAAGTGGAGTCGTCATTCTGGAATAGGGTTATTTTTAATCTGGGATTAGGTGCCCCCATGGGGGAGTTACACTGGCATACCTGAGCTGCTGGAGTATTGCTTGCCTCTTCCTCTGTCCTTGTGTGGTCTTACAGGTTTCATCTGCTTAAAGTTTGCGTTGTCCTACATTATGGTCCCCAAGGTCTAAAAATAGGAGCTAATTTAATAGCAAGCTTCAAACTGCCAATCAAACTTTACTTGCATATGAAGGGAAAAATGACAGAAAACTTTCAAATGCTTCAAAGAAGTCATTGGATAAGTCTACCTGTCAAATAAGGGGTTTTTTAAAATCATCATACGTGTCTGGTAATGACTGTAGCTATCCTCCTGGGCCAGGCTTAGCTTGAAAAAAAGAGATTTTGCAGAACTGGGCTCCTACCTCCAAACTAGTTTTGATATTTGCAGATAAATTTATTGACAGATGGGATGCAGTCGCCCCTTCCTGCCTCCCGTCCCCTGTTCCTCAGCAAATTTCTACCCCGGGGAGCTTTGCAGAGGTTGCATACCCTGCAGAGTTTGCTCACTGCGCGAAGCTGCTCTGCAAGGACCCGTCTCTGTGCAGAGACCGGTCCAGCCTGGCTGATTTCAAGCTGATTTAATGGATTATTAAGAAGGTGGCTCCAGCTCCTGAGCTCACCTGGTCATAAGTCAAAGCTGTGGGGTGGCTGAAATGGTGGCCAGCCAGGGCTTGGTGGCCGTGGCTTCATGCATGACATGGCTGCAGTTCCCTGCCGTGGTTGAGCTATGCAGGGGCTGTGCATTTTCCTTTGTTTTTTATAGTCTTTTTATAGTCTTTTCTTTTAAAAAGTGTTTAAAAGAGGAGGGGAGGGAATGGCCTATGACACTGAAGTGTCCCTGGGTATCACTTCCCACCTGGGAATATTTCCATGCAGGGTTTTGGCTTTTTATGGCGGCTCCAATGAAGCAGTTTGCTGTCTTCACCTCTCAGACACCCGACACGTGCGTGCAGCGGTGGGATGAAAAGGTTTCCTCTCGGGTTTTGTGAGATCCCAGCAGAAATTGTAAATGCCCATTCTGAACATGGTTTATATATATTTAAAATGTCCACTGTGAGGATATATACCTCTCGTCTCCTTGCCATGATCCCATAGCCAGATACCTAATGGTCCCCTGGCTTCAAAGGCCAGTCCCAGGAAAGTGCTTTCTCGAATTATCTGGGGCTATAGAGCAGTTACAGCCTCGGCTCATGTTACCCTGACAAAATCATCAAAATTTGCATTTGGCGAGCGCTCTGCGATTCTTTGCTGCTCTGATGTGAATGATTGGCACTGGCGTTTTGTACTGGGGGTGAATTAGATTCATTTGCTGACTTACTGCTTTGCAGAACGATGAAAGCATTGTCCCTGGAGCAGGTTTACTTTTTTCATGTGGCAGATGGGGGGGAGCTCTGCTGTTTGCTGCCTTTGGAAACGTCCTGCTTTGGAGCAAGTGTGGGAAATGATCGAAAACAAATTTCCTTGCAGCAGTTTGAAAAGGCTGTGGAAATTGATGCTGGTTGTTTTCAGGAGGAAAACTGTTATCCTCAAAAAGTAGCATGAATTTCTTTGTCTTGGTCTTTCTAAAGAAGCTCTGCCAAGGTGGATAGGGGTGTAAACAAGAAGGGTGACACACATCTGACGTGAGCTTGGGTAGCTTGTATGAGTGTGGAGCTTCTCCCTGATGCTCCTGAGACCTCACAGGGATTTGTTTTATCTCAGCAGACTGAGGTGCTTTAGGAACAAGCAATGTCCTTCCCTTGCAGGGGCACTTCAGCATGTTGTCAGGGGGTCAGACCTGGCTCCCGGGTAAGAGGCAGAGCTGAGCGCCGTGTCCGTAGCATGGGACCACAGGGCGCCGAGGGAGAGGCGGTAGCATCCTTGCAGCCCGTCATTGCTCCCTGCTACGTTCACAGGTGAAGAAACAACAGGTTAAACTGGGTGCAGGAGCTCAACTTCTGATGTTAGCCCTGCTGCTGGCTCCCGCCAGGCCTTTGCAAGTAGCTTCTCTGCTGCTTTTCTTGTCTGTGAGATGCAAATACAACATCACTGGCCTCGCTGCCATCACCTCTGCAAAGCCTTTCACGGAGGAGACAGGTGGTGTAAGAGCATTTCTGTTGCTGCAAGTGCAGCGGAGGGAGCCCGGCTGAATTAGCTGCATGCTTGCTCTCCTGGGGATGCTTTGGCATGGGCGGTGCTGGCCGGGTCCTTGGGCCAGTGGTGCTGAGCTCCCTTCTGCCAGGGTTAAGCTGCAGGAAAGCTGCTAGCTCAAATTGGGCTTATCTTAGGGCTTTGTGATTTCCCCAGCAGGTTCGTTTTCCTTCCTTCAGAGGAGCAGCACGTAGGGAGGCTGGGCTGGACGGCTTAGCAGCATGCCTGAGCATCCCGACCTATTTAATAAGCCAATCTAATATGCTTAACGTGCAGCTCATCGGGACTAGCTGGGGTTAGGTACGTTTCCAGCCTGAGGACAACCGGCAGGTGACTGGAGTGTTCTTATTTGTCTTGAACCCTGTTGTTCAGCTGCTCCGATAACCCGTCACGGTGTTGTGGAAATAACACACGCTACCTTTTGCAGGTGCTTTCTCATTTTGCCACCCCTGAGCTACATGGCATTTTAATGCAGCCGTGCACTTCCCAGTTATGATTGTGGAAGGCAGTGCAGAGGTCTGGATGCTTGAGATTCAGTTCATTACCCTAATCTTTCTGCAACTTCTGTCATCTTAACTGTGAGCTGCAGTGGGGTGAAGGAAAAGAACTGGAGAATAGTTGATTTTGGATATTTAGGGTTTTGAAGGGAAAATTGAAGGGTTTTGGTGGTGCTGAAAGGGGCAAGTTTACTGGCCGTCCCCAGGATGCCCCCAGTCCTGCACATACAGACCAGGGAGCGTGCTCTTGAATTTCGTAGTAGCACCTATAGCTGTCTGTGTCCAACCCTGATCTAGATTTTACATTTCTGTAAGTATAAATACAGTCACCAGGATCCCAGTAGGCTTTTTCTCTCCTTCTCCAAACAAATTTAAATTTCTGTGTAATGATGAATGCATCATTGGTGGTGTTGGGTTGACGGTTGGACTTGATGATCTTAGAGGTCTTTTCCAACCTTAATGATTCTATGATTCTATGATCATGCTAATTATAGCTGTGGGGAAAGGTTAGCCCTGTCTGCCAGCAACTCACCTGTATTGCTGAGCACGGTTCAGACCCAGGCAGCAGTTCTAGGCTTTATTATTGTAACAGCACAAACATCCTCTGTTAACTTGTATTGCTGTGTGTGTCACACATGGGCTTGAGGCTTCAGTGCTCTGCGGCTTCTCAGGCTGCTTGAGGCTGCCTACGGATGGGTGATGTGGGGAGCAGGCTCAGGGCAGAGATTGCAGTTTTGGGGGAAGGAAAGAATGCTTAAACCAAATGAAAATGAATGAAAGTCTTCTGAGGTTTGGGACGTCTTATTAATACTTAAAAATAGAGCTCCTAGCTCTGAAAATTACAGAATCATGCTGTGTATCAAGTCATTTTGCTGCAGGCTTATCTGTCCCCTAAGTGGGATAGAAGATAATGACTGTGATTGCATTGTGCCATTTTATCTGTCAATAAATTTTGCTATGAATATTTATTACCAGGGACTTTGCTATACGCAA
>NW_009233522.1:0-11793 GCF_000690835.1 Fulmarus glacialis | reverse complement strand
TTCTAGCTGCTCCTTAGAGCAGGCTCAACAAAAATCACATGCAAAACATAACATGGTAAAACAAACAAAAAAAAACTTTATTGCCCAATAATGCCATAAAACCATAGGTGTTAAGGCAGTGCTGCGGTCGCCGAAGCTGGTGCCGGGACAGCCATAGCTCCGTCCCGCAAACCCCGCGTTGCCATCTGCGCCC
Source organism: Fulmarus glacialis (assembly GCF_000690835.1). Lineage (NCBI taxonomy): Eukaryota > Metazoa > Chordata > Aves > Procellariiformes > Procellariidae > Fulmarus > Fulmarus glacialis. The sequence continues at coordinate 11,600 of NW_009233522.1, read as the reverse complement.
CTACCCCTGGTATTAGCTCTGCTTTTCCCCCACAGCGTGCTAGTCTCTCCAAAACTTGTGCTTTTGTGTTGCTCGTTTTTTATCCCCACTTCATTTTCTGCTGATTTGGTCCCCTAAACGGACCCGTCGCACGGGTTGGGCCAGGGGCACGGTAAGCTGGATGGGCACTCTTTGAGCTGCTTTGAGGTCCAATTAAACCTGTTGTGAACCTTGTAACTACCTGCCTTAAAATGGTAATGCTTTTTTAAAAAGATGCCACTGCTTATCATTTTATGCAAACATGCTTTAGTGATTACCAGTTACGAGAAAATTACCAGTTTGCCGTTTTCCCCTTGCTCCTTTCCAGTACGTTCCATCAGGAACCGTGCCCCTGTTTTGTCAGGCACGCTGTGTTCTTACGCGCTGCGAGGAAGCAGCAGAGGAAGCAGCTCTCACCTAGGCAGCCATGTCAGAGGAGAGGAGCCATTCCCTGTACCGCACAGGTACACGTGCCCGCACCGCTGCCGTTCCACGCTGTCATGGCTGACATCGATGCTGTTTGAGCCAAAGCTTCATTTGGGTATTGATTTGTAAAGGTGCCTCTTTTAATTGGATGCTAGAGTTTCAAGTAGTGTGCATTACAGTCAACGCGATGATCTTATTGCTTAGATAAGCTTTCCGCCATAATGCGACCAACACCTCAATTCAGGGTTTTGGTTTTTTTGTTTCAGAGGTGTCCCTGAAATATGGCAGTCAAATGGACTGGTGGACATTCGTCCTCTATATTGTGCTTGAACGTAAACACGGAAGGGCTGGTGGCTTCAGGCGCGGAGAGAGGCGAGCTCACACTCTGGGATGGAGGAGGCACTCCGGCAGGACAGCTCCAGCTCCCGAAGGCAGACGACGTGACCTCCGTGGTATTCTCTCCCCGCTGTCCCAACAGGCTGTACACCTCCCACGGAGAAACTATCAGTTTGCTGGATGTTCGATCCCTCACAGAGCCCGTTGAACGCTTCCACGTGAATGAGGAGGAGATCAACTGCCTCTCGGTGAACGAGACCGACAGTTTCTTGGCTGCGGCAGATGACTCAGGGGCAATAAAGGTTATGGACTTGGAAAACAAGAAAGTCAGCCGGTCCCTGAGACACTCAAACATCTGCTCCTCTGTTGTCTTTCGACCTCAGAGGCCTCAAAGCCTTGTTTCCTGTGGACTGGACATGCAGGTGATTTGCATACAAGTAGATAGTTATTAGAGAAGCGAAACAGTAACTACCCACCTGTGTAGCAAGGCACCAACAGACTTTCACTGAGACTGAAGATGTACAGCCTGCAGTGGCTGGAAAGCTCCTTAACTTTTTTAAAGTAGTTTTTGTGGAGAAGCTTACAGTGTCAAGGCTGTTTGTGCCATTTTCTACTCAGCAGTTCCTCTCCCTATTTTTATCTTCATTAATAGTTACATTATAGAAGTGGGTGGGGTGGGGGCAAATGAGAAGATGGTGCAAGGCATGCTCTGGCCACATTAGCTCTCCATTGGACCCAAAATCAGAAGTTGTCCCTAGTTACGGCTGCAGACAAAATGCAGATGATAGAAAAACGCTTGAAGCAGACAGTATGCTAGCAAGAATACTTTACACCAGGTAGATGAATATCTATCCAGGTGGTATGTACCACTGTAAGGACAAGTCATTTTTATAAATTTATCCCTTGTTCTGATTAACCTCTTGGAAGCGTTAAATGTTCTTTGCCTTTTACGCTTCTCTCTGCTCGTCCAAAGGAAACTTTGTCCTTTGGATGCCTCTTGTGGAGAAAAACCATGCGAGGAGTTAATGGAGTCTTGAGTTACATTGCCGAAGTTGGCCACCCAGAACAGATGTTTTTCAGTAATTTTTTTTCCAGTGGTTGAGATCTGACCACATTCCTGGTTTAGCCCGAGATTAAAACTGTCACTTCTACAAAGGTTTCTGTGGCTCTAGCGGTATTAGGGTGAAGTTTGCTTTGACAGCGTTGAGCAGTTTCACCCTATGTTCTTAAAACCTAAGCACATCTCACACCAATTAGAACAAACACGTTTTGATATTTAGTTTAAGCGGTATTTTTCCATATCAAAGCCATGGATCATACAAATTCAATAAGTATATCTATCCAAATAGGGGCTGACTGATAGAGGTCTGCCAGGTTTAGACTTTGCAAAATTTTCAGAAATTTTCCAAATTCTTTTTTTTTTTAATTCATAGGTTAACTAAAAAATGGATGTAGGGTTTTAAATGAAGTACCGTGAGAAACTTCTTTTCAGAGGTACCAAAGTGTCAGTCAGAGAGGAGTAAATGCTCAGCACCTTAGACAGCTGGCTTCATTTCAGGTCCCTGAAATGCAGATTCATAGGCTGGAAACCTTTTCTATCAGAACTGTAACCATTTATATACCACTTCTGTGCGAGTGATACGGTTATTTTTTTGTGACTTTTTAGTTTTAGTATGGTTTACTGTAGCTTGGCAAGTTGGTTTTTAGGTGAAAGTCAGTATCCCAAAATAGTAGGCATCCGCTAGTGTGTTTTTGTGCAATGAAAAGAGCATTTTTCCGCATCAAGGCTGGCTTTAAGATACATCATTTCAGAAAGAGAAGCTGAGCTGCAATACTCTAAAAATGCTGTGCTGCAGCATGTCTTTCGACAAGTTACGAGCTCTACGAGTATCAAAACGTGTTCTGGGTTGGCATGTCAAACCCTCAGTGAAGCCAGTACCTGATGAGAACTGAAATTTAGGTTGCTGGTGTTTTTTTCAGGAGTGCCATAGAAGCAGGGAAAATGCCACGAGGACAGAAAATACTTAGTTTACAGAAAACTTGTTGGCACCTGATGAATTCATAAAGCTGATGCAGTGCTGTCTGTGATGAAAATGGGAGTATTTGCCTTAAGCATTAAGACACAGCCTCTCTGATTTACTCTGCTCTGCACAGTCGTCGTGGGAAGTTTTCCCTTTCACTGGTAGCAAAGTAGGTTTAATGTAGCAGCAACAGCAGTCGCTAAAACAGCAAAGTGACGGGAAACAACATATTTTGGATGTCTTGGTGTGATTTGGATTCCAGAAATGCAGAGCCAGTGTGATAACTCTTTTGTGGCCCAAATTCAAAGACTTCTGTACGTTCTACTGGAGATGACAAGTGGAGAAATATCTTTATTAATAACAAATTAAAACTTTGACTAAAAAAGCAAACAACACACCAGTACTGCATTACTGACTTGCGCTTTCCTATCTGTTGGCCTTGGAAATGCTCATCATCAATTCAGATACTACAAAAGCATTGAGAGAATTATTTTTAACTGGCGCAATGTAAATCTCTAATACTTGAATTGCAGTATGAGAGACGCAGGATTCATTTGAAGGCACGGTTATTGCTTCATGAGGGGTTTGAGGGTGGGGTGGCATTTTAAAAGGAAGTCTAGAAGCACAACCTCCCCCCATCTCATCAGGAAAAGCATGCCCTACTTCGATATGGCAATAGCACAAACCAGACCTACTTGTTGGATGTAAAAAAAAATACATATATGTCTGTTTAAAATTGAGGGCCTGAACTACTGTTTGCCTTTTGCTGTTCCATTTTTCAAACACGTTCACAGAAGTGATTATTTTAGGACAAGAATGTAGCAGAAACAGAACTAAAATTCAGAATGATAATGATCTCTATTTACTGCTAGCGTTTCCAAGTCCCTCCTTTTAAATAATTGATGTGCAGTATATCATAATTAGTACTGCTGAGATGAATGCAAAAGCATTTGGAACAGCTTTTTCATCCATTTTGTGGTCTGAGTCATTGACTCTGCTGAGTAGGGCAGTATGAGGGTTTGGAAAGTGCGCCATAAAGATTGCCGTATTTATCAGGTGAAGTTCAACCTCTCCTCACAACACATCTTGCATCTCTTGCACTCATGCATAGTCTTTGCTCTGCTAGAGCAAGAAGTGTAGTTGTTTTTTTTTTACTGTTAGTGAAAGATCTGATTTTACTTAAAATCAGAAATGGATAAATTATTGATTGATACTTTTTTTTCAAGGTTATGCTGTGGAACCTGCAGAAAGCTCGCCCTCTGTGGACCACAAACCTGCAGGAGTGTGAAACGGAGGAAGACAGTCCGCAGTCAGCTGGCCAGTTCTTTAACCCGCCGCTTGCACATTCCCTGTCTGTCGCATCATGCGGCAACATCTTTGGCTGCGGAGCTCAAGACGGTAAAGTCAGAATATTCAGAGTCACCGGTGTCAAGTTTGAACGTGAGCTGGAGTTTCAGGGTCACAGCTTGGGAGTGTCCCAGGTCCTCTTTATGCCAGAAGCATACTGGTTGTTGACTGGAGGAAATGACGGGAAAGTCTTGCTTTGGGATGTCAGCAGTGACGTTGGAAAGCAGCAGAAAAGTCCAGCAAAATCTCTCCAGAGAAGGAAGGCCCAAGCACCTGCTTCCACCAGAAAAGATGGAAAGCTCAACAAAGTGGCTTCAAATGAACACGCTAGAGTTTTACCAAAGCTAACCATTGAGCATGGAGAGAAGGTGAACTGGATCGCATGTGCAGAGATCAAAGGCTCCAAGAGAGTATTAGTTGCTGATCAGAGTAGTTCTGTATCTGTGTATCCATTGCCAGAACTTTAGACACTGAGATGTTTAAAGAAATTTGTGGGGAAAAACCACTTCTCAGAGCGTTTGAAATGAGCTGACAGTGAACTGAACAATGAAACCTGCTGCGTCCTTCGGAAGGGGAGGGATTTGCTGTGTACTGATGCAAGTACTCGTGATATAACTGGCCTCGCCTTATGTTTTTCAGCGGCTGTTGGTATTCGCTGCAGCTGTTTCTTGCAGGGTTGGCAGTTTGCTTCTTGAATTTAAGTGAAGTGGGTTTCAATAGATTTAGGGATAATATTAGTTCATGACTAAGCTGATGTAATTAAGGTTGGAGGAAGAAATTCACGCTAACGGGGACACCCACAATGCTAAATGAGGATGTCAGTCATTGGCTGAGCTCCTTGCATTTTGAACTATTTCAGTGCTTTAGTTTACTCTCCCCATTAAATGGTGACACAGTGTAAACCGGCCATAGTGAAAATATATTTTTCATTAGTTTGTCAGCAGCTGTATATAAGACTAGAGAAGCATCAACTAACTAATGAGTAATCAAATTACTTAAACAGTCATTGTCAATTGAATTTTTTCACACTGCGGTAAGCGAAAGAGCAGGGGAAAATGTTAAGATCTGTTTAATAGGTCATCTGTCTTACGCATTTAGTTGTTTATCCCACGGAAAAATAACTATTATACTTGTCTTAATAAATGCTTTCTCTCTCACTGCTCCCTTGTGCTTATAGTCACTATAATATTGCCAAACTTATGTGCTGTGCAAAATTGTGTCAAGAAGGGTATTGAATACCCCGTCACAGGGGGAATGCAAAGGGCCAAAGGCACTGCTCCTCCTTACCCAAATACTTCGACTGTCTTCCCACAGCGTTAGAAACACAACGAGCAGAACTTGGCCGTTAATGGCTTGCTAGAAGCATCTCTTAATTTGCAAGTTGAAGGTGGGGAGAATGTAACTAAGTGGGAATGCTGCAGCTCTTGATGTGTTCAATTCATGCTGGATTTCCCATGGAACGGGCAAATCATTAAACGGAAAAAAGCTTTTTTTCTCAGGCTGTCCTTAAGTTTTCACAAAACTGAATGCCTGGCTGAAGACTTGCTTCACTGATGTGGGGTTTGAGCTGTCTTGTTTCACTAGCTGTGCTGTTACCAGACGCACATTATCTATCTGCCTTCTGTTTTTTCTTTTTGATGGAAAAATTTCCAGCTCTTTTTTTGCATACCCAGCTCCTGAAAATCATTAGCCAGTTGTGCTGGCTGCCCATCCTTTATGGAAGAGATTCCAACCATCTTGGTTTAGCTATCCTGCATCCTCAAAGCAGCTCCCTGCAACCAAATACAACTCATTCTCATCCAGATCGGATTTTACCACCATGCCTTTTAAATAGGGAAAAAAAAAAAAGGCAAAAAGGCAATCTGCTTGTACAGCCTTTAACAGCAGGAGACTTTGGCCCAAGACACAAACTGGTGGGCATGACAGCAAAATGAAGCCAAAACACAGCAAAAAAAGCAGAATAGCGTAGGTACCCCTTTTCGTGTCACCTCTAAATGAATTTTGTGTACAAAGACAGACAGGATCAGTGAGTCAGAGTAAGCAGCCACATGCGTAGTTCCGTATGTGATATGTTCACGAGCATGTGTCCGTGTGCATCTATGACCTATATTTGGATATACAATCTATAAAAAGCCTCGGTACAAACAACCTCCAGCAGGAGTCGGATCCCCTGTCCCTGTTGTTGCTGCCTGCTTCAGGAGGGAGGATCAAGCCCACTCCGGCTTTTATTTCTTCTCTTCGTGTTCTCCAGGAGGATGGCTAAAGCCAGCATCTCTCTGCGTTCCCTGAACGAGACGTTGAACAGGTCACGGAAGGGTTGTGCTAGCACGGCGCTAAGGGACAGGGAAGGAGGAGGGGTGTAGAGGACCGGGGCAGGGGAGAGGAGACAAGACTATCTGTTAGCGCAACAAACCTGTGCTTCCTTGGAAATTTTCGTGGGTAATGGAGAAGATGTAAATACACATTGTGTGTATGCGGGAAGGGAGGGGTTCATGAGCAATCTTCTGTTTCTCCTTTACTCGTTGGGGAGGGAGGGGGGATGGGGCCACAAGCTACACCGTTTCGTGAACGCCATTCTGGCCAGCCTGCAAAGTGCTAGTCCTGGCGGTTTGCTGCAGGATTTGCGCAATTGCTCCATCAGCAAAGGCCTGTTGCTGCATGAAGCGTTGCCAGGTGATTACGGGTAACGGGAAATTCGGGTTCGCACTCTGCTACTGTTGTAAATGGGAGATTTGGGATGAACTGAATTTGGGAAAATGCCTCAGCGTCTGAAGGGTTCAAAGATAGGAAATAAGTGGTTATCATTAACAAAAAAACCACCCCGAGAACAGTAAGTTTAAAGAAAGAAAATCACTGTTGCTGAGGAATTGGGACATAGGTGACGCTGATTCACCTTCCATTTTCAAAGCCTGTAGTCGGAAGAGGAAAGCTTGACCAACAGGTTCATTGGCTTCATGTAAAATAATCCGGCCCAAGCTGCCCCTGCTGGCACCAGTCCACGTGTTCAGCTGCAATGCGACAGCACAGTCGCTGGTAGATGGTGTCTCTAACCAGCTGGGCAGACAACAATCGCGGGATCAAATGCAGGCATGAACACGGCTCTTCAGGAAGAAGAGTTGAAAAAGGGTCTGAAATTCTCCACAGTTAGAGACAGGTGAGACTGTTCCCTCTCAGTGGACTTTCACATATGGCTTTTCATATACTACCTTTAAAGGTACTGTGCAAATGATATCAAGCACCAGCTGATAGACTTGGTAAGAGACTGCTCCTCTGGTCAAGATACTAACATTGTTCACCAACGGCTTTTATGACTCCCAATTCACACAACGGTAACCACAAAAAAAGGTACTAGAGACCTGACCAGAGAGAGAAACAGAAACACGGGAACCACTCCTGAAAGAAAAAGTGAAAATTAAGTCTGTGGGAAACTGATTGAAGAAGCGTGCATCTAACTGGCACCATGAAGTGAAGACTGTACAGGAAGAGCTGTGGAAAAGTGTGGGGCTCTGCATTGGCCTGGAAAATAAAACCGATATGATGGCTCTAAAGTAATGAAAAATGTCATTTTCTGTAAATGCCTGAACAGCAGAAATAAGGTTATGCGTACAACCATGCTTTCAGAAAAGCGGGAGTGCTAGATCTCTTACTGCAAATCTTCCAAGTACGGTTCTGTATGCTAACAAGAAGAGATGAACTTTAAAAGCTTTCTGGCAAAGAATGGGGATGTGGTGTGTGCCTACACTAGACAGACATTAGAGGTCACCCACTCAGTGGTAACTTCACTTACATTGAAGGAAAAAGTGTTTAGAGGTTGTGATTGAAATGAAAGCGGGAGGTTTAATCCATTCTTCCTCAGAAGAGTTCATTCAGAACTTGGATCAAGAAACAGCAGCACTGATTCTATCAGAATTTACAAAAAGCTGTAGAAGATTTGTTACGGACATCGGTCATACCATGGTGTAACTGAACAGATATTTTTAGAACCAAAATTAACAGATGCTGAAATGCTTGCTACAGATGCTTAAAAGTACACAACAGTAATTTACAGACAGGCAATATACCCCACATCAAAAAAGTGCTGGAAAGATAGAACTGGTCAAATTCTAAAGCATTGGACTAAAGGCTGCTGAAAAACAACTACAGCACTGACAGTAGCATTAATGATGAGATCTTTGATAACTTTTACTATTATTTGTAGAGGAGAAAGCTCGCAAGAATGGGCCATGAGGAAGCTTATTTACCCTGATAAAAAGCTGCAATCAGGGAGCAATTCACAGGCAAGCATTCCCCCAGGACGGCACTCATCATCCACCCGGCAAACCCTGAAGAATATACTCATTTTCTGACAATTCCCCTCTTGCTCTCAAAGAGTGCTTGCCCCGTCTTATTCCTAAAATTTTTACTATTGGGGTTTCTGCGCTGCCACATTGTATTATCCTATTACATTGTTGTTCTCTGCTTGTGCAGCTATAGGTGTGAAGTGGATCTGAAATTTATTCACAGCAAGTATCGACCCACCTCACCTCAGCTTATACACTTGCTCTCTCTGTGTTGACAGACTCGATCCCATTATGACATATCAGCTATTCCAATTCTTCTGAACTATCTGCATTTCTACATCACACAAGCTCAATTTTCCAATTAAAATTCTATTTTAGTCCTAAAATTCTCATGGCAAGCATGCACACATAAATACATTTGAATGGGTGAAGCCCCCACAAAAGTTACTCCAGAAATGATGTGCAACACAATGGACGATAATTAGTTGAAATCCAACACCCAGAAACAACTATGCCCAGTTTCAAAATCTCTACTGTGACCCAGCAGGAGACAGGAGGCTCTGAGAAATAAAAATCTTGCTGAAGTAAGCAAAGTCCTACCAAAGCAACATCAGGATGTAAGCAGCTTTCACAAGATCATACAGGAAACAACAAGCCTCAGGAAACAACAGAAAATCGTTAGACAAGGATCTGTCAGACAGATAATGGATTAAGGTCAGGGAGACTTAGAAAAATATGCCACTGTTGACGCCTTTTTATTTCCTCCTCGTTCAGGTCAACTGCAGGCAGTACCCAAAGGAGAGAGGGAGAAGAGGAAGGCAGGTAGAGGGGGGAGCTACTGGTAGCAAAGCAATGGCGTTCTTGGTCCTTCTCTTGAAACAACAGGCTTTAAAATACCGTGGAGTATGCGTGAAAGAAGGGAAAACTATTGGTAAATTATTTAATCTGCTGTTTATACAATCTAAAGTTAACCTCTGTTTGTTTGGAGGGTTTTTTATGTTTTTTAAATTTTTTTAATGTCATCACCTGAAAGCTACTGTGTACTTTGTCCTCATAAAAAAGTTCAGCCAAAAGATCAACAAAATAGGACCACAACAAACAAGGTGAAGACCTTAATACAGTGTTTATCACAGGAAGGTCACAATTCAGAATCCAATTCCCTAAACATTAGAACAATACAATAATAATAGTAACAGAAACAGTGGAGCCAACTGAGGATGAAGAAAGAGACGCTAAAGAAAAAAATGTAGTGTCTTGCCCATAATAAAATTTAGTGATGGCATGGTTTTCATTTAACTGATACAGCCTTAAGTTCTGCCAGTAAAATGCAAAGAAAAATCACAAAAGTCTGTAAGGAGTAGCTGATGTTCTGCTAGTAAACCGCTTGTCAAGTACGTAGTACCAAGGTATTTGTTTGGTATTTAGGAAGGGACTTTGAACAATTCATATTTTGACAGCTTTGAGATCCTCAGGATTCTCAAGAACACACCTCGACATAAATCAGCTAACTGAGGCAAACTTAAAGAAAACCATTTTTATGAAAACCACCCCTGGAACAGCATACCCTAGTTCTATAGTGAAGAGCAGCAAACGGGTACAAAGCATAAATACTTGCATTCCCTCACACTGTGTCCCTAAACACAGTAAGTTCTTTTAAACCGGGCAGTTTTCTTAAGCAAAAGTGGAGTCGCTCAAACTCAAAAATTCGTCTTTAGGATTATAATTTAAGAGAGTACAAAGATGCACCTGTTTTGTTTTGTTTTGTTTTTTAAATAAGGAAAAAAGGAACAGATACCACATAATGAAAAGCCAGCTAATAAACACCCACTACAAAGCAGTTTTCTTATTGCTGTTTCACTAAGGTCTTCTTATCGCACAGTTGTTCTGTGGAAGGGCAGTCCTATAAAAGGGAAAACCAGGGCAGGACGAGCTGATGGGAGAAGAGAAACACTGCAGGTGGCTTGTTTATTATTTGCATCATTTTTAATCTGAGGAAGAATGAGAAGTTCTGCTCAATGTCAAATGAAAACCGTTCAAAAGATCATGATACTACAAGTAAAAGCACAGATCACCTCAAAATGTATTAGAGAAAAAAATTGCGCCACTAACGTTAATGCAAATGCTTGGGACCCGCAGAAGTATCTAAATACAAATCTTGCATCTGTATTTACAAGTTAGAAGGCCTCTGCACCAGGGAAGGGCCAAAAAGACCTGGGCCACGTCAAAAACACTTAATTTCTAGTGATGTATGTTCTCATACAGCTTGGGAGGAGGCTCAGAATGGGGTCTGGAGTTGTTCACAGTGCAACGTAAGTGCCACCCACCGTGATGGCAGAAAGCACCACCGTTGATGCCCAAGTCCTTATGAAATGCCCTTGTTTTCCATCCCTCAGAGTAGAAACCAAGCTGCAAACCTTGGAGGCTCAGTTCACAGACCTGGACTCAAGCTTGCAGAAACTGGCGCAGAAGTTTGAGCTGCAGGCCGAGATGCTGGAGGAGGAGATGAGCCAGGACGCCCTGTGGACGCGGGCACCAGGAGAGAGGTGAGCACAAGGCGGGCAGGGGTTGGTCCCCGTCCTGCACGTGCAGGTGACACTGGTGTGACCGTGGGTGCACTCCAACGCGAGGCTGTGCAACCCGTACTGACATACTCACCTTTCCCAGTCGGGATTGCTATTTGCTGCGGAAACGGGCAATATGAGGAAAAGCATAGTTCCTTTGATAGTCATTTCTTTAAAAGCCAAAACCAACCACACAGTTTATGAAATATTTATGTGGTTTAAAATCAGCCATGCCGCTTCCAAGATAGCGGGGACATCAAGTCTGTTTGCGCAACTGTCCCGCAGTAAGGAAGGAAAAAAAAACCCAATTCACTAACACCATGATTACTCTATCCAATTAAATAAGGCCGTAAGATTCACATTTTTAGCACCCAGGCTAGGCCTTGTTAATGTACATATTTAGTCTTTCCATCTTCCAACCGCGAGTTTCTGGAGCAGCTCTTGCTTTCCGCACACCCGGGGAAACGGGCTCTAGTCAGGCTGCCTTTCAGCAAGATCCGCCGGTAACTATTTACGGCTGACACACTTGTTCGGACGGTAAAACTGCAGCGCCGCGGGGAGACGGACGCCCGCGCCGGGGGCCGGGCGAGGCGGAGGAGGGCCGCTACCCC
>NW_009233521.1:0-4627 GCF_000690835.1 Fulmarus glacialis | reverse complement strand
GATTCTATGATTCTATGATTCTAAATTTGATGGGGAACTCTCACCCCAAGCTGCAGGCTTATAGTGGGGTATTCATACGTACTTGTGTGGAAGGTGCAAGCTCAGTCCCTCAGCAGATAAGAGCTGTGAGGGAATAAAGGCTGGTCAGTACGAACACAGTCTTCAGAAAACTACGTCATAAATTAACAAACAGGCACAAATCTGACCCTTTTCTCTCCCTTCATCCCTTTTCCTCTGGGCTGAATTTCAAGCACCTCTCTGAAAGCTTGGAAGTACTAGACTTTCTTAGCAAAAATATTGTAAATGATCTGGTCACCAAATCATTATAGCTGAAAATATTGCAGGGTGAAGTAAGACATCTGCCTTTGAAAAGTTTTTTCAGCCCTAGTGGTCTATGCTAAAACAAGCCAACGGCATAGTTATACCAGCTTCAAATAAAGTTCTCTGGGAAATTTGGGACAATTTTAATTATAGACTTTCCTATCTGCTTTACCTATAACAGCAGTATAAACTATGTGTTTGGGCTCCTTGTCATAGTTATGAGTGTTACTAGATATGTATATAGTTCTAATCTCTATGGCCTCAACACATCATATTTTATAGACTCACTGTTTTATAAAAGGAAAATTAATACATTTTACTACATTCAGCAATCCACTGAAGTACATAAATAATGATCAAAAAATATTTTCCTCTGTTGTTTTAGTATTACATGATTTTTTATGGTGCTGTCATTGTTACTCAATTTCTAAGGCCAGTCCTTTTTGCCAGTAGTTAGCCTGTGGAGGTAAGTGGTATTTAAAGTATAATTCCGTCCATCAGCTTTTCTGAGTGCCAGTATCTTGACAGGAATTGCTGTGCATTTATCAGCTGGGGTACGGATAGTCCCATTAAGTTATCACAGCATTAGACGATTCAGGAAGCTTTTCCCTATCACTTAAAATTCTTGAATGAATTTATTTATTAAAAGTGTTACATGCCATGATAAGATACTTCTTAGCTAAGATACATGTGTATCATGTGAAGTAAACCTCGTCTCAGGTTTTGTTGCTTTTATTAGGCATTATGCCTCTCTACCTGTTTCTCCCATGCCTTTACTGCCTGTGCAATGTATCAGGGAGCAAGATGTCAGATACTGTGTGCTACTGCCAAATGCTCAAGTGATAGCGATTTACCAACAGAAACTCTGGCCTAGTGACCTCCTACATTGAACTATTGATTTCAGAGCAAATAATTGGGTTTCAAGAACTTTTCAATTGGTTCTGCACTATTTTTTAGAGGGCAGAGGCAGTGGCAGAGAAATGACATCTGGGGACAGTATTACTGTGGCTCCTTTCCTCTGACGTGTTTTCCCCACTGAAGCTGGCGAGTGGTTACCATCACTGGGGCAATTCATAGTGATTCAGCACTTCATTTAATGCATTAGGTGGCTGCTACAGTCAAAGCTTTGTGATCTTGATGGATAGCCCTTTCTGTTCACATTTAAGTTTTGATTAAATTTTCATCAAAGATTTAATTTTTGGTTAACCAGTTCACCTCTTGCCCCAGTGGTTTCCCCCGGCTAGCTCTACTCTTGACAGATCGGAGAGACTTGTTTTGTTGCAACTGTTGAGGAATATGTTAGGATCTATGGTGGAAGTCTTTGCTAAATCATTGCTGCAGTAAAGTGGTGATGAGTTGCAGTCTGGTGCTCCTCCAGACCGAGATAAGATATTGGGATGATGTGTTAGACCTTACCCAACTCTAAATACTGGACATCTTTTCACTGAGATTATAACATCAATGACACAAAATAATAGTGAAAATATGTATAGATTTATGAAAACATTGTCACTGTCACTTATATTCAGCTAAGTATTTATAGATTGTTTTTCAGCCAACCATTGAGAGTTTTCAGTAGGATAAAAAATGCTGTGTTACTAGAAATGTATGTGTAGCATGTTATCCACTAAAGAACAGGACAGATTGTTAATCTTATTGCACTGGTTTACATAATATATAGTTTATAAAGAAAGGATTGATGGCACAAAAAAACCTAAAAATTGTACCATTATACGACTCTAAATCAAGTAAGAATCCCTTTTCTTAAAATTAAAAAAAAAAAAATTAAGAAATTTAAAAGAATTTTTATTTCATAAAAACATAAAATATATTTGTAATCAGTACTTTACATTAATGACCAAGCTGCCTTTTCAATTCAACAGAGTCACACATATTGTCCTTACAAGGCTTGTGACTGGGTGTCCTCAAGCAAAATTTTCATCTCTGATTCATAACATAACTAACCAGTGTGATTCTGAAAGTCATATTGGCCAAAATATTTAAACACTTTTTCAGAATAGGGTAGAAAAATGGGTGCAGTCTACCAATAAGTGAAAAATAAACTGACTCCTAGTTAAAGTGTATGGTATTTACAGAATGCCTAGCTTCCTTTCAGTCCTTAAGTCATTGTTTAACTTCCCTCACTGTCAGTGATCCACCCCCTTTCTTTGCCTCACATAAATTACTGTTTTTCCACTTCAAAAATCACTGTAGAAAGTATGCCTTTCTCATCACTCTCGCTCTTCAGTGTCCACAAAGAATGTCCTGTTACTAAAGAGATACACTAAACTCACCTCACAGAGTTAATAATTAAACAATACATTTTTACTTTTTGGTAGTGGTAGTGAGGAAGGTTGTCACGGATTTCAGAAGCTAATTAAAGCCCATAAGTACATCTTTCAAACAGCTTCCTTTCAAAAGTGATCTAAACGTTGTTCCTTGCTGCTAAACCTGTGGGATTTTTGTACTGGAATGTCAGATGAGATATGTTATCAATCACACAAGGCTCTATTAATTTCATCACAACTCCGATGGCTGTTGACATTAAATGGCACAAATTTGGCCATTGTGGTCCCTGAGGTAGTGCATCTTCACATCCTTTCAAATGCTAATTATATTTTTTTCCTTAAAAAAAAAAAAAAAAAAAAAAAGACTGTTTTTATCCCCACCAAACCCCTTTTCCCTCCCTCCTGATAGCAGAAACATTTTCACAGGGCCATTTCTCTGCCCACACTGCTTTGCTGGTGGGATTTTTCTCTTTTTTTCCCCCTTTTTTTTTTTAATAAAAACCCCCCATCCTTATAAGATTTCAATAGCTATTTAGTGAAAGGGTTGCTACACAGTAGTGCTGACATTAGCTTTCACTTAGATGAAGAGAAGAGACCGCTTGATGATGAAGACATTTCAAGGACACCACCGGTATGGAATAGCTTTCTCTCTGGGTCAGTCAGTGTTTCAGATTGCTTAATTACTGCAAATTCACGCAGGTGGCTGTGATGAACACATGGAAAGCCATTAGGAGGTCTCATCTATTGTTTAACTTCTGAGAGAAAAAAAGATAATTGTTGAAATGGTGAAAGAGTTCTGCTCAAGATTTTCATAGGATATCACTACCTGTCAGTCATTGGGAACTGTCTAAAATAGTTTTTGTCTTCTCCATATTAATATTAGGCATATCATTATTAAACAAAATGGCTGTGTCATATCTGTTTCAAGGTCATCTGAATTACAACAGCAGTATTGTGTCTTTTTGCATAAAATAGGATATTTTGTACTTTATTTATTTGGATTTACTTGCAGTCCTTCTTACATCGTCTTTTCTGAAATGTTAGTTCTTTCACTGTGACTTTGCATTTAACTAGAGATAAAGCACTTTTATCCTAAAAAAAAAAAAAAAAAAATCACCACACAAGCAGAATGCAGTACATTCTTTACTATTTAAGATGACAGGTGTTTATTGCACCCAAACATAGCTTCATGTTCATAAAGAGAAAGTGTGAATATATGGGATCTTTTGTGCCAAATTTTCCCTCAGCATTTTAAACTGAAATTCAGTTGAAGTCAGGGATCTAAGGGCAGAATTCAGCCCTTTCATACAAGGGCAGTGGGTGATGAGTTTAAAAGAGGGAAAAAAAGAAACCCAATATATACACGATCATGCTAAAGGTCAGAAGGTCTTGATTCACAGACTGGCTTTATTATAAAATTAGTATCAGAATCCAAATTGGTAATTCCCACTCAGTTTCCCCGACAGGGGCACCTCTAGTTAAACGAAGGGATCTTAGTTACACTGACTCTAGGCTTGTCAGGGCTCACGAGGTGTAATGTGACAAGGGCAATTTCACTCTCTCCTGAAAAGTCATGAAATTACACAGATAAAATGGTGGTTTGTGTTTGGATGTTTCTAAAGACAAAGAATCATCTTTGGTATATTTTCTAGCCTGTCCTATGCAGGTGATTAGGTTAGATGACCATGATCCTGCCTTTTGGGCATACATACTTGGATTCGTGATTGCAGGTCCAGGAACTGGTTGAGTAGCAGGAAAGTACTAATGCATTCCCACAGAAATGGCAACTGTAGTAATCATCACAAATGTTAAACCCTGCTCTTACAGTTAAGAAGGACATAATTCAAAATGGATGCACTTTCTAATGTTAAAAATTCATCTCTTATCAAAAGCTGCTGCAGCAAGTACTTGTGACTATGGTGCTACTTCTTCCACAGTGGTGATGCACTGTGAGTTTGAAACTATGATCTTTGAGGAGTAAGGAACACACCCAGCCATCACGGGTTCATGGAAGGCAG
>NW_009233520.1:0-15207 GCF_000690835.1 Fulmarus glacialis | reverse complement strand
AGTCGTCCGGGACCTCCCCAGTTAACCACTTCTTGATTTTGGAAACAAATGCCCATAATGAAAAAAAAAGGTTTAGAATTCAGTATGAAAATAATAAATAATGGGCCTGAGAAAACCTATTTTCAGCTCTATAGAACAGTTGAATTTTTAATTAGCAGAACACCACTCCTCAATTTCATGCATTAGACTTCAGAGATATCAAAAAGACAATGTTTCAGAATCATCCTCATGTGTTCCTCTTTCTGTTCAATGTGGTGCTCGGCTTTTCTGAAATTGAGTCTGTTTGTTGACAGCAAAAAGAACAACTGAAATAAGAATCTTTCTAAAACTCATCAAAATCCTGCAAAATTATCAGGTTTGGGGCAGAAGTAATTATGTAGCTTTTTATTCAGTTCTGACCAATACAGGTTTATATTCCTAAATCTTTCCTTTGCCACAAGACATGAATATTAAATGTGATGTTTAAAAATAACACTCCCATCCTTTAATACTGTATAATTAAAGGGGATGTAATGAAGAGCGTGCTTGTATTGCAATGACAGCCTGGCATTTTTTACTATGAATAAACACTTAAACTGGAATATATTGGGAAAAAGAAGTTCACAACTGCAGGCCAAATTCATACCCACAGCAAGGCTATTAAGATCGTCAGAGTTATACGAGCAATGAACTTGGCCTCATCACGTGCACTTTAAGCCCAGGACTGTAATACCACTACCTGTACTAAATATAGCCTGTCACATAGTGCCCTGGTATTAGCACACAGAAGTCTCTCTTTTCGGCGGGTCATCATTGTAATAATTGTCCATAGCAAAAGGGTATTACATTCTGTACAAGGTTTTCCTACCATTGAAATATTTTGTGCGATATGCTTCAAAGCAAGTGTTACCAATGACACAGAGAATTTCAAACATTTCAATGGATGAAAATAAAAAGTCCCAACAGTGGGACAAAAGACTGTGCTTTATCAATTTGACCAACAATGTAACTATCGATTCGGACAGCAGAATTTCCACTTTCAGGCCCATTGCTTATGGAATCTGAAGTCTGTCCACAATTAGAAAGAAGGTATTAAGAGTGGAAGATTAAAGATTCATGGTTTGGAATGACAATCTTCTTATGATGTAACAGGTGACATGACAACCTGCAATAGTGTAGCAGCCTGGAAAAGTGCTTTGTTAATAGTATAAGGAGGGGAGATTTGCCTTGTCCAGGAACATGCTTCGTTATGACTGACAAAAATTAAGCATGGTTTTTCTGGTTTTTCTACACTTCCTTTTTTCACATTC
Organism: Fulmarus glacialis; assembly: GCF_000690835.1. Taxonomy (NCBI): domain Eukaryota; kingdom Metazoa; phylum Chordata; class Aves; order Procellariiformes; family Procellariidae; genus Fulmarus; species Fulmarus glacialis. The sequence continues at coordinate 13,918 of NW_009233520.1, read as the reverse complement.
CTTTTCAAAACACAGTTTTATCTCCCAAAACCAAAAATTTCAACAACAGAACATAACGGGGCTTTCTTTACCTCAGATCCCAGCTAATGCCCCTACTCAGTAATGACAGGATCATATGCTCTAAGAAAAACGTGTGATACAAGGGCTCCCACAATGCTTTTCAGTTGCCAGAGATTTTTTTTCTTTTTCATAAAATGTCAAACTGAAAAAAAGACAAATAAAGAATTCACTATGTTCTATAAGAACTTCAATATCCAGTCCAAAAGGAGACAGATTAATCACTAGAAAAAATATATATGGTACACATAGCTTCATTGTCAAGCTGATTTGCAAAGGAAAGTGAAAAACAAAGGGGGGTAGGTTTATTTTCTGCTTCTATGCAATACAGAAAGTGAACGTGAATGATTTTGATGTCTTTGGCTTTTAAGCTTGCCTCTTTTTTTTTTCCCCCAGAAAAAAAAAGGATTAAAAATGTCATTCAGATTTTGTTCATTCTCTTCTTTATGAGAAGATTCAATAAATAATTAAAGGACAAGAAATTTTATTGTATCAGCTTTTATAAATCATCTTTTGTAAATCATGATATCTTTTGCAAATCATCTTCAAGGTGTAACTTCCTTCCATTTGCTATATGAATTTGAAAACATACTGAACAATCTTGGCTTGACAGTAAAGGAGATGGAAACCCAGGAGAAGGAAGTCGTTCCTTCTACAACAAATACAGCATAACCATTTTCTTTGCCAACTTTTTTAGTTCTTGTGATCATCATCATTTGGGTAGAGCAGATAAGCAAAAAGAATAAGTAGATGTCACTAGAACAAAAGTCAGCATGGGAAGGCTGGCTGAGTTTTCAGAAAATGGAGATACTTATAGTTTATCAGAACTAGCAAAGATGCACCTTGTTTTTCAACTTGATTTAAATAAGGGACAAAATGCCTCAAACCTTTCAAGCCCTTTCATTTAGCCCTCCTTTGCATTTACACAAAGGTGTGCTTAGCATGGATTGTCAGACCTTAATGTCATTAGCATAATAAGGCTTTAGTGCACAAAAAGAAAGCCTGCTCTGCTCCAGTGCTGGCTGACTTTTTAAAACGTGCTTGTACATTTTATGTAACCAGAGCAGTACACTCATTTTCTTTTTTTGCTTAATTTTTGTAGGCTCTTCTTGGATTGTGCTCACTGCAGACAAGGATGGCTTTGTGCCATTAATATTCAAAGCAACACAAGAGATAATCATAAGGGATGGAACTGACAGTTCAGAAGTCTATGGAGGTCACTCCTACAAAAAAAGCATTTCAATGCAACCACCAAGCAGAGTGACATAATTTCTGAACAAAGAACACTAATGACCTTCTTTTCTAACACAATACAGAGACATTCTTCAGTGTCACAAACTGAGCTACTAGAAAGCTGTCTTCACTACTTTCAATGTATTTCAACTGTAAAATCTGTGACATGGTTACACTATAGCTAAATTCTAGGGTTGGCTGGACCCTCATGATTTCTTCTGAAGGATCAGACCTAGAGTCAAGTTTACCACAGCTGTTGTTATTAATGGCTGCCAGTGGACTGAAGCAGAGAGACTAGCCTCTACTTTAATTGTGCTCAGGATGTTCTTGGAGAAACAATACTATGCTAAAAATCATGGAGTAACAACAAATCTAGCTAATACAGTCCAAACAAAAGCTGAAGAAAATACAACTAAAGAGCATTTCTATTCATTAAGGAAAACCGGGAAGGGAAAAAAAAAAGAAAACTGCTTCAGGCTCTCTTTGCTGTTCCAGTTGGATCCCATGGAAACCTGCAAGGTTTTCAGAAATGCTTAATTTTTATATGAAAATGTTCAATTACTAAAAAGGCGGCATCACTGCCTCCTGTCAGTGTCTTACACAGTATGTAGATTTATACATGCACACACAAGAGAAAGAAAAAACCTTGCAAGGTAAATTAAGGATCAAAGACATTGAACGTAAATTTCATTTGGCTAAATGCTGGTGTCTACACTGAACTTGTCATCTAGACTCCTGTATGTTCAGTCAAAAAAAGAAAAGCACTTCTACAGCAGATTACTCATGCCCTAACATAGGTTTCTAAAACTGATCGTGGTGAACCATCCCTATTAAGTAAGTAAACAAGTGCCTATTATTTTCCACTGACTGCAAAAGCAAGCTAGAGTGACTAGTTTAAATACAAACATTTACATTTAGTCAGATGAACCTCACCCTCAGCGACAAGAGGCAATACAGATATATCTGAGAAGCAGGCAGACAGATTCATGAAAATTAAACTATCATGATTATGGTGACAGAAACAGGCAGAAAGGTAGAACTGAATGAACTCCCTAACTTTTCTTCCTCTAAATACAAAGAGATGGGTAAAGTGTAATGAGTAGCCACGTGTATGAGGACTAGCATTTTGTACTGCTGGACAGGCCCCAACAGAAACCATAGAAAAGCATGCTTGCTTCACCCTGTACATTCAGGGAAACATAAAAGGGATGAGACTTATTTAAGCTATTGTTAAGACTTATTTTTCATACTGTGCATTTTGGGTCTTGTTAATACTCCTGGAGAGTCTTTTTTCCCTTGCCTGGCAAGCCTGTTTATAGGGCACAGAAACACTAAAATCCAGTTACAATACTTCACTCCATACCAAGGCCGGATGAGAAGGTAGACCTATGGTCTGAAGGCACTTAATGGGTTTGCAGGTTTGGCATTAGCACCATTCCAGTGATGCAGCCAGAAATCTCATGAGGAACAATTTAAATTCCTGAAATAAGGAAACAGTTTCAATTCGTTGAATTAAATAATGTCCTTCCCATGCAAGTATTCTCCCAGAGACAAAGAAATCATCATTCTAAATTGCCTACAACCACAGGTATGCAATGTAGCTGGGTATATTTGTACTACCTTGTTCGCAAAGATCTTTTTAAGCAGCCTCAAGGAGCATTCCTGTTTGTAAAAAAAAAAAAGAAAAAACAAAACCAAAATAAATCTGACCTTTTAACTATTAAACACATCTATTACTTTACAGTTATTTGGTTAATTGGATTGCCTGCTACTTTGCATTAAAATGCTGTTCAAAAAGGTATTTGTATTATTACTGCTTTAAAAATTCGGTTTAAGTCATGCTTTCCTTCACTGAAATCAGCACAAATCATTGAAATCAAATAAGTAACACAGACTTAGTATGGTGAGGGAAGACATTATCAGATTTCTAAATGACATAGCACATTTCAAAGCAGCAGATGTTTCTAATCCTAAAAATACACTTGAACAACATCCTTGTGTCTCACAACAGTATCTGATATTTACAATACTTATGCTATGGCCAAGTAAAATAAAACTTAATTATAACTAACTAGAATGATGGGAGGATATATTTTAGAGGACTACTTACGCTCAACTAAAGGAAGAACTGAAAGGAAATTTTTCTCACAAATATTATCTTCTACAGATGGTAGTCCCATAGTTTGGTCCACTTGAAATGAGGCTAATGAAACACAAAAAATATGTTACATGGAACAGTCCTGCACTCTAAACATATGAACTTGAGGAAAAATGGGTTGATAACACACCAAGACACTTTTGTTTGTACTGTATAGTTTCTTTGAGTTCATTACATACATTATTCATAAGGACTTCCTTGTTGCTAGAGAAATACTCGTGTTCCACCTTTCATCATCTTCATGCCGTAGTGCCGTTGCAACAGCCAAAAGGGGAATTCTGAGAAGGTGAAAATCTAGTTAATAGCAAAGATCAGTGATTATCTAGGCATCAAAGATGCCTCAGAACTTATAATTATCACTAGTCATTTCATTGTCAGTCTATCACACTACCATTTTAATTTTTCATTTATTACTCTTCTATAAACAATCTGAATGTTGAGAAGATCAGGAGTGAAGGGAGCTTCTTTGAATGGCTATCAAAGTTTGGTTTGGTTTGGTTTGGTTTGGTTTGGTTCGGTTCCATTTGGTTTGGTGGAGATAAAAAGAGGCAAATAAACTTTTACATGGCAAAACAATTAGTTTCAGGCAATAACTGGCTGTAAAATTAAAAAACTTAGTTCTGTGATGCTTAATGAGGACCACTATTATGTGTTTAAATCATATACATGCACTTAAAAATGGACAACAATTGAATGAAGAAATACGTTTTTCAGGTAATGATTCAGGAGTGCAGTGCAGTGCAGAACTATCTTATATACTGTCTATCACAGGGCTGTAAAGTTAAAATTGAAAGTAATAAAAGCACTGGAAGAAGTGCTGAAGAGATTTATGCAAAGCAGAGGATAAATTTTCAGCTTTGGTTTGGATGGAGAACAGATGGAGAATCAGTAAAGTAGAGAGATACAAGACGACTGTTCTATTAAGCACAAGCTGTACAGAAGATTTTTGCACAAACAGTGATAAAGGCATGAAGAAAGACAGAAAGAGTTTGTACTAAATGAGTTGAGCAGACAGTAGGCTGTGAAAAGGAGAAAAGCATAGATTGAGAAGCATTCACTGTCCTCCAGAAGTGCTATTTTACAGGGCCAAAATCGATCAGCTTAGAAAAAGGGGAGTTGTTCAGATCACCTAAATTTCATGAATCATAGAATCATAGAATCATCAAGGTTGGAAAAGACCTCTAAGATCATCGAGTCCAACCGTCAACCCAACACCACCATGCCTACTAAACCATGTCCCTAAGCGCCTCATCTACACGTCTTTTAAATACTTCCAGGGATGGTGACTCCACCACTTCCCTGGGCAGCCTGTTCCAAGGCCTGACCACTCTGTCAGTAAAGAAATTTTTCCTAATGTCCAATCTAAACTATGAAGGCGCTAACCCCCTCTTTTAGGCTCCTTATTTCACCAGCAGAAAGGACAGGCTCCTCTGGAAGAATAATGAGACTACTGGTGCTAGGTTCCTGTTCAGAGTCACCCAGTAGGGGAGTCTGTCTTCTGTAATTAAAACAGAGGAAAGCTAGGAAGAGTAGGAGCTTAAATTAGAAGTCAAAGCAGAATGACTACACTCAGTATGCCATACCAGTGGCGCTCAGAAGACTAAATGGTGTACCAGCTCCTCCAAAACATTTCCCCTGTGGGGAATAAACAACATACCAGAAAGTCTAAATTTCCATTTTAATTACTCTGCATCTTTATCCAGCACATTTATATGCATCCTAGTCTATTTTTAGGAGTTGGTACATCTTTACTTAAAAGTACAATCTGCTTCAAAGAAAAGTTAAAACTTACCTTACATTTTCCATAACTTTGCTGCTAAGCATGCAGCAGTCTGCTTTACTCTTCATGGTTTCTTGTATTGACCCACTTCTTAAGAAAATGCTAACAACAGAAGTTCTATATGCCAGATAGGCTTTTTCTTTTTTGATTTTGAAAACAATTTTGTGAGAACAATAAGAAAACAATATAAAAATTAAATGCAACAAAATCAAAGTTAGCTGAAATTCTGCTGGCCAATCTATGATGCTGACTTTGCACAATGAAATATTACTTTGATATTCTTCGTAATAGCTAAAAAGTGAGAGATCACTGTAGCAAGTGTATGAAGTAGGCCCTGCATGACCCTCAATTAGTTCTTCCCTTTTTTCCTCTACTACTTCAGAATAGTATTATCTATACTTATGTGAAAAATCTAAAGTATCAATTTCCTTTAATATATTTTCAACCATTGAAATAGTCTAAATAGTATCATCAAGCCTAACTTCCTTTCCCCTGATGCTCTTTTTTATCTATGTTTTCTCAGCTTGGACAATGAACATATTTTTACTTTCAGGTTTTCCTATCTTAACAGAAAACCACAAACAATGGACCATTTTACCTGTCCAATATGTAGCTGAAGAGTCCTTCTCTCTAAACCAAGACAGGGCTAATTATTCTTAAGTAACTCCCGACAGATGTTTATCTAACTTGTTCCTAAAAAAAACAACATATAGTACCAGATTGCAATTATGAAACCATTCGGTTCTTTAGACCTGGACTCATTTGACCTAACTTTTAAGCATGTGAAGTCAGGCGAGGTAAATCCCAGGGGTTATGCAATTTCACACCTGAAAGTATGAATTTATTTTCCATTGTCCCACACAACAGAAATTAACTTATTTATTAATGTTTTATATGTTAATAGTAATTTTATATATTTATATATATGTTAAATCAGTCAGTATCATGGCTTCATTTTTCTAACTGACTGAGGCAATTTCACAATCTTTATGTTAAATGCAAACTCACTTTGCTGAGATTCAGTACTTCCCTGCTGGTGCTATTATCTAATGGACAAGTAGAGGACTGCCATTATCTCCCAGCTAATGACATCTGGGTACCTCTCATAAGAGTTTCCAAAGTGCTCAGTGCAATTCAGCTGCTGCTTGCAGAGAGCCAATACTGTCCTTGAACTTTATGCTTCCCTCTCCTCCGCTATTATTTGACACATATGTGTGAACAGCCAGGTGTGATCAAATGTTTGGAGGCATGTGGTGCCAAAGTTCAGTACTGGTGCAGAAAGACACTGGCACAGGAGGTGACATTTGCAGACTTGCCAGTTAAAACCATTAGTACTTGACAACCTCTGTCCTTTGGCAAGGATCCATCCCACTTGTCAGCAGGCACCATGATATCTTAACAGACAAGGCAGTACACAGCCAGGAGAGCAGTACATCTAAACATCACAGTGTAATACAGACAAAAATGAACCAAAACTCCAGACAAATGCAAACCATTAGTTCACTTTAGAGGCAACAGTCATTTCCTTCAAATCAAACATACTTAATACATTTCAAAAATATAAAAGGCAGTAAAGTAAAACAAAGAAACAGTCCACGAACACTATTTTAAAAATTAGAACAAAATTCACAATAATGTACTAATTTCAGCAACCAAAAAATAAACTTTTGCCATGTAAGAAGAGCTGTAGTGTCCTAATTGAAATTTAGCTGTGGGACGCTGAGATGAAGTTTTCCAAAGCGGTACTGATGAAAGGCCTCATTCTCCAATGGACCCCTGTTCATTCATCCTGCAGTCGCTGGATGGAAATGTATGGACCCAAAAATTTATATGGCTAAAAAGACGTACCAAAACACTTTTAAAGTGGATCGGTTTCTCAATTCAACCTACAGCTCAGCTGCACAGTGGTGCCAGCATAGTGGAGAAGGCATCATGATTCTTAAGTCACACCACTGAATTACTAACATGCCCATTGCTCTCATATCTCATACCTTTTACCTACCAGTGAATTCTGCGTCTCTGTAATTATCAATAAATTTCTTTTTAAGTTTAACACTTCAGTGCATTTTACAATAAGGCTAACTGCAAATTGCATTTTTTTACATTTTACCTACCACAGATAGCATAACCAACAATTAACGGACTAGTCACAATTTGATTTTTAAGTATGATGCTAATTGTTTCCCTTGTTATTCTTTCCTCAGAAACTTAGTTCACCTAAAAATGAGTCAAATAAGTCAAAAAAGTATGTCAAAATACTGGCTCCACTGCAAATTACTGACAAAATTTCCCTTGAACTTCAAACAAGTCACAGTTTCACTCAGTTTGTAAATATTCTTATGCTCATGTAACTTGTATACAGATGTCATCTCCATTTCCATGTCTACCTTCCCTTATTAGCATTTTATTTAGATATCAATCATATTGTTATCGACACAAAATGTAGCTACGCTGATCTTCATTGATAGACTGTTACCTCAAAACACTTGTACCTGTTAATAGCACAAAAGAAAACTGCCTGGTAACAGTGTGCCTGAAATGCAGGATTAACCTAAGAAGTAGCAAAGATGAAAGTAGTGCTTTTGCAGATTAGTTACATAAAAGGGAAATAGAAAATGCAACAGTAGGAGATAGAAGTATGTAGGACTGAATTGTTTACTGCCACAAGAAAGGGTTCTCACAGCAAGATTTATAGAGAAGGAGAAAAAGTGTCTATATATGGTGGCACAAGTAAAAGGGAACTCCAGGTGCCTACTAGAAAGATTAAGATTTGAACAATCTCGCACGCATTATATTGTTAAATACGTGTAAGGATGTGATTTGTATATTAGCTTGGTTCTGGACTAACCACAGTTACAAGGATGTGTAATTTAAAAGAAGATACTGTTTGTTCTGAAGAGGTATGCCTGAAAATGTCCTTGGAAAGACTGTTCCAAAGGCACACTGTCATATCAAAAATCCTTATTTACAACGTAATTGTTTTACCCAAATCAATTTTAAAATGGAAAGACTCTCAAAAGGCTATCTCATTTTTAATATACATGAAGTTATTTTGGGTTTGCATGTTACTTATGGTACACAACAAACTGTGTGACTAGTCAGGAGCCTAATTTTTACTTCCTAGCACTTTCACAGCAGTGCAAGTACATTAGTTTGACATAGAGCTTTATGCTCATGAACTGGAAGGTCCATTTTCCTGCCCCAAAGCAAAGATTTTGACTATTCACGGTTTATGTCCTTTGTCTCTTGCAATTGTCTGTTAAATAGTTGAAAACTGTTACGTCCATTACATCTCCCTTTAGTCATCTTTTCTCTAAGCAATATCACTCCTTCAGTTTCTCTCATAGACATCCACCCTGGACCTCTTGTTACTCTGTTCTATGCTGACATTCAGTATCTCTCTTAAAGTGCAGCAGTTAGCAGAATTTAGTTGAAGGCCTGTTTCAGACATAGAAAAAGCACTGGTGTAGGTTTTTACATACAGAAAAAGTAGGCTGTCACAGCGTGAACAACTGCAGGGGGTGACAAAACTTTCCTGTATGAGTTTTCTACATTGCCCATGCCTTCTTCCCAGTGTAGATAACAATCAGCTGTTTGAAAACTAATTTAGACAATAGCCGGTGTCTCCTTTGTCTCTACAACAACCAGCAAAGTGTTGGACCTGCTGAAGTCCAACCTGCTAAGGCAGGCTTCAGGAGACATGCAGCGGTAGCTGCTTTAGGAGATGAGGCGTGGTAGCTACTGCTGCAGAGAAAAGCAGTAATTCCCACTCACTTTGTCACTGTCCTAATCGCCAAAATTTTCACTGATCCTCTCCATTCTTCAAAGCCTGGAGCCACAAGGAACCCCCTACAAGACCTTGCCTATAGAGCACAAAACCCAGTTTTGCCTACACTATGGAAACACTGTGACCCCTTCTGGCTTTACTCAGCCAAGTAGAACAGACAAGATACTCATGTGTCTCGCACACAATGATCCTGTTCACACATCCCACAGCGATGTCTGCCTTCTTGTAACAGCACGATATTGACAGGGGTCTAGGTAATTTTCTACAAAATTGCTCATCTTGTATTATCTTTATTACTAATCACCTCCCAAAATTAAGAAGAAACATTTTTAATCTAATAACAAAAAGCAGATAAAACATCTGTACCTTTTAGCTACTGATCTTAGGCTTTACCACATCATATTTTAGGGGTCTAAATCACATGACAGTGCCTCATTAAGTTTTCCCATTAAGAAATATGATGATGAGATCAACTTGCTCATTCAGTAGTATCCATAACCTGGATTAAATATATTTTTAAAAAAATGATGCTTAAGAGATTAACAGGAAGTATCTTCAAATTATTCTTTTTCCTTATAACATTATGTTCTTTGAATGTGTACATATTCAATAAGAGCAAAGAAAAAATCTACCGAGTGCATAAATAATAACTCTCCCCATCACATCCATTTCACCTTCTTTCCTGGCCATTCTTTCCCTCTCACAGGTATTCATAACTCCTCTTTCTCAGACTGCCCTATATTCTTATTAATGTTGTGTTTCAAACTAATTTGAAAAGCAGACGCCCAAATGATACAACAAATTAAGTTATGAGAACGCAAATCTGTTCTCAGTGCAGGGACTGAGAACAGATTTGTGGGACTGTTCAGTGTTTAAGGATAAGCTTGACTCAGTGTAAGCACATATTTTTAAAAGACAAAATGTGTGCTTTAAATGAGCACGACCATAGGAAACGATTTCTATAATTTCAGCTTTTCAAACACTTTTCCTTGCATAATTTCATTGCCCCACTTTCTACCTTGTATGCATCTCCTAAGGGGTTCTGCATCATTTAAATCCCTGAAGTAACAGACGCATCGTATATATCAGCAGTAAACAGCTTGAAAAGTCTGGGGAAAAAAAGAAAGAAAACGAGTGATGTTTATTTGCATTACAGCTACTGCGAAATAACCGCTGCCGCTATGCACATCGTGGCTGTGTGACCAGCCACGGCTAGTGGCTGCTGGGCAAGTAGCCTACAGCAAATTTTCATGCTGTTCTACATCGCAAAATAACCAGCCTGTGGTTACGCAAATAAGATACACACCGTTGGGCATGGAAATAAACACCTAGGTGTAATAATAACTACCTACACACCATCCTGGCACTCTGGTAGGCTGAGACAATTCCATTTCAATCAAAATATTATACAACTGACCATATTTTACAGATTTGCAAATAACTGCAAGTTTTGGTAATATTTTCGGTTCATTTGTAGAACTCAATCAGCATTTATACACATAAGAGAATTTACATGATGAAAATAAGTCTTTAAAAATACTTGTATAATTATAGGCATAGAAAACAAAAATAAACATTTAATGTGAAAATATCTTCTAAAGCATTCTTAAACTGTGGTCTCTTCACCTCATAAAACAATTTTTAAATGTTTATTTCTGTATACTAATATGGATGGTCAATTTAAGTTTATGTGAAAAGAGAAAAATGTGAAATCATTACCGTTAAACAAGATTCTTTGTGAGATTACAGGAATAAAATTATACTTAGCAAACTGTTACTGTCTAGTAAAGTCCCCTGGTGGCTCAGGTTCACAGGCACCGAGTAAAAATGCTACACAGCCAGCCTCACTCCTGAAACACGTCCCCAAATGTTTTCTTACTTATAGAAGGCTTGACAGCACTTTCAAACCACATCACCATCAATCTAAAAAAATCACAGGGCATATCATTAGTGCCTTAGGAGGTGTATTTTTTGGTCACTCTTATTTGTTATCCATAGGGAGAACGAGATTGAAAGCACAGGCTCCGTCTTACCCTCTGCGATGCACAGGATCAAGCACCCCAGGCACCTTCCATGCCAATAACTGATGTAATACAGCGTTGAGTGTTCAAGCGTATGCAATCCTGTAGGGAGAAGGCAGTTGAACTGGAAAACCGGAAAACAACCCTTACCAACCCATCAGGTGCAACACAGGCGCAGGCAAGAGAGAGCAGAAATTCCTAGTGCTGTTCCGTTCTTATAACTGTGCTAAGTGTGTACTTCCCAGAGCTAAAAGAACAAGAGCAAATGAAATGATCGTCATTGCTATCTCTCAAGCAGGGCTCACCTCTGCTCACCTCTCTGAGAGATGTAATATACTAAGGCCCTACTCCTGAGAGTATATTAACATATATTGTGAACATAAGAGTAGATTTCTACAGGAAATTTTTCAGATTTTCTTTTCAGTTTTGCATTGTTCTCTCCACAATTGCACCCTGTCTGTTGTTAATGACAGAGAAAAAGGAAAATAGAGAGGAGAAACCAAAACGGTGTTTGTTCATTTTCTGATAAATTCTCATACACCTGAGAGAATGTATTTGTGCAGCAACACAGAAAAGCTGTGTTGTGATTTAACCCCAGCCAGCAATTAAGCCCCACACAGCCGCTCGCTCACTCCCCACCGCTGGGATGGGGGAGAGAATCGAAAGAGTAAAAGTGAGAAAACTCGTGGGTTGAGATAAAGACAGTTTAATAGGGAAAGCAAAAGCCACGCACACAAGCAAAGCAAAACAAGGAATTCATTCACTCCTTCCCATCGGCAGGCAGGGGTTCAGCCATCTCCAGGAGAGCAGGGCTCCATCACACTTAACCATTACTTGGGAAGACAAACGCCATCACTCCGAACATCCCCCCTTCCTTCTTCTTCTTCCCCCAGCTTTATATGCTGAGCATGACGTCATATGCTACGGAATATCCCTTTGGTCAGTCGGGGTCAGCTGTCCCAGCTGTGTCCCCTCCCAACTTCTTGTGCCCCCCAGCCTACTTGCTGGTGGGGTGGGGTGAGAAGCAGAAAAGGCCTTGACTCTGTGTAAGCACTGCTCAGCAGTAACGAAACATCCCTGAAATGTCAACACTGTTTTCAGCACAAATGCAAAACATAGCCCCATACTAGCTACTGTGAAGAAAATTAACTCTATCCCAGCCAAAAGCAGAACAAGCTGGCATTTGGGTCCACTGCTTATCTTTCTAAACTAAAATTGTAACATTGGAAATCTATTAATTATCTCAAATCTGTTATTTATTTATTTACTGCAACTCACAGCATCAAGTGCCTGAAGCTGGCAGAAAGACTCTCTCTCATTTCAAAAATACAACAGTTCAAACAAATCCTATTCTCCACCTCCAGCCATCCCTGCCTCTGTCCCATGGCCACTTCTCCTTTGCTGAACAAGCTTCCAAAGGAACCTGGAAACTAACTTCTTTCAATTTGAATGGCAGGAATTTCTCTTCCACAAACCTTTTCCAGTACGATCACGTAAGAGTTCTTACTCCCTGCAGTCTTCTCAAACACACCAACCTATCTTTCAGCATCTTGCAGGTGCCCTGTCAGGTATAAAACAGTCAAATTATGTTGAGCTTTTTTGGATAGAGACAGCACATGGAATTTTACCTTGCATCCCACAGATACATAGATATCCTCACCTATAGCGCACCACAGGCCATTGAATTTAATCTAAAATCCATTTATTGAGCTCAGAAATTTGTCTGTGGCTGAGGCAAAATCTGCATGTAAATAATATGTCCCTGAAAGTCACCAAGTTTTAACTTGAAGATGCATGTAGAGGATCTGCTCTGTTGGTAGTTTGTCCAAGTGGTCAATCAAATTCACAGCTGTATCTTACATATTTGAATTCATCCATGGCTCTTGTTAAACCTTCCTTCACTAACTTAAAAAAACTCTTTAGTTCTGATTTTTTTTTCCCTGTAAAGGCACTCATGCAATATAGCCAAGACACCACCTAGTGTTCTCCTTTTGGTAAGTTTGAGCTACTTAGAGTTTTGGCCTTGCAACCATTTCAAGCATTTTTTTCACACCTTTGGCAGCTCTTTAAGGCACCTTTTCCAGTGTTTCAACATCCTATCAAAAGTATGGGTTTCAAAAACTGTACGATGATCAGACTGCTCTGCAGTGCTAAGTAGTGACAAAGAGCCACAGTCTTGCAATATAATTAACTTTAAAAAGGCCTCAGAGACTTAGAAGAAGTTATGCCCAATGCAATAGATCAGGACCAAAGAAGTTGTATTGGAGTAGTTCTGTACCATATCCATATGCTTTTTTCACTTAAATGTGCCCTCCCAAGGGAAAAAAAAAAAAAAAAAACCCCACAAAACAAAGCAGCCACATATCTCATTTTGCATCTTTATCTTGTGCAGAAGCATCCAAATAACTCTTTGAACTTGCAGGCTTTGCTTTCAGACCAGTGTCATACCTGCCGGGTCGTAGGAGCTCTCTCTCTTACCACCGCCCTGACCCCAGGGGGGTGAACTGACCCCTGGCAGCAAGACCAGGCCAATCACACTGCTGATGTCTGAATCACCACCCCTCACGCGATGGGGTACTCCACGCAGGGGACTCAACGTCCTCCCGCCTGACGCGTCTCCTCTCTCCTTCGGTCCCTTGCCAGGCCTCACCGAGAGCCACACGGATGCGGCCACGCCAGGGGCCGTGGGTCGGACATGTCACAGGGTACGGTGACCCTCCCGGGAGCGATGGAGGGGTCAAGTCCCTGTCACCCGCGGCCCCCTCAGCAGCAACGACCGTTCAGGCGTCCTGAGGAGACCGCTCGCGCCACCCGCCGGAGCGGCGGGGGGAAAGGGGCAGGGAGCGCGCGCACACACGGGAGCGCACGTCACCGCCCCGCCC
>NW_009233519.1:302-5795 GCF_000690835.1 Fulmarus glacialis | reverse complement strand
CCGTGCTGGCTGGGCCTGATCCCCTGGTACATCATGCATCCTATTTCTTGCTACATTTACACTGTTGATGCAGGCAAGAAGTGAAAGAGTTAGAATAGGGTATTTTGTCATTATCATAATCCTGCTTCATTGTATGGTGTAAATTTTCCCGCTTCACTGTTCAGAGATGGAGATTATTGACTCTCTGATGTCTGAAGGTGCAAGTGTCTCATGTATGCATCAGTCTGGGTAGTTTTCAGGAATGCTGGCTGCCTGGTGTCTACTCTGTCCGGGTTGCTGCCTCCTCCAACCTGTCAGAGCGGCAGAGGTTTTAGGGGAAAAATGTATTGAGGTACCTTTCCTCAGGAGACTTTGCCTAAAAACAGGCAGTGATTACATAGCTTACATCCAAAATGTGCATGTTCCGTATGGGAGATATGTATAGCGTTCTTGGTTGGTTCCTCAGGAGCTTTTCTCAGTTTTACCTGAACAAGATGCTGTAATCTAGTGAACAGTCAATTATTATTGCTACTCTATTAGCAAGTCTGTTAGACTGATTCCTGCATCTTAGACAAATGCAAGTGAGGGATGGACAAATTCTGCAACATGAATTCTGTTGGATAGCTTGGGAGATGCTCTTTCTGTGAGAATGAACTCTTCTTGGTCTTGTTTCCCTTCCCTTGGTTTCCCATCTATCTTCTGAGAAGACCAGCAAGCAAGATACTCCACTACAGGGTATTGACATTGAAATTGTACAGATGTAGTGACTTTCACAATCTTTCTCTCTTAAGCACACACATGAATTTCAGTGCAAAAAAGGATTGCTTAGAGTAGATGAACCAAAATAGTTGTGGGACTAGGTGCAAAGAGATTTTGCACTCTTCTGTGGGGAGGTGTTGGGACTTGTAGCAAAATACATCAAACCACGGTCTGCATAGCTTTGAGGAATAGAATACATAGTTGTGATACCATCTCATTTGAGCTGTACTGTTTCTACTTGTGGTGTTTCAATAGTGCAGTTGTTTTGTGAGCCTGGGTGCTCTCTGGAATTAAATAGAGCACGTGATTGCCCATTGAGTCATCTGTGGCAGTGCAAAGGCTGGAGCAGGAAACTATGTTCTAAAGCAAATGTTAAAAACTTGCATTCAGTGGTAAAAACAGGACTTTGCAATGCTGCCACTTGTAAAACACAAGCAGTCAGTGGCCTCTTCATTAGTATACTCAAATGCCTGATGCAGGACACTACAAAGACCTTACTGCACAGACTTCTTTTTCCTTCGTTACTGGAAAGCTGAGTTGGGTTTGCAAGAAAAAGCCCTGTTTCCCATTTTCATCTGAAATATGAACTCTGCTTTACATTCCTGACCCGTAACAAAGCTATTCCAAAAACATGCTTTTTCTCTACCAAAGCAGCATGTGTTGAATTATAATGGCCCATCCTGCAATGCAGACATTTTAATTTTCAACAGGCATGAACTTCTGCGAGGGGGTGAAAGTTCGGGGGGGGGAGGCTAACGCAGAAAATATGAACAGAAATATGCTCTTTTCCCAACCCTCTGTTCTTCAGAACATTCTCACTAAAAGAAATTAAAACCAGAAAGAATTTTAAAATGATTTTTATCTTGAGAAGAACTTGATGCCTGTTTGAGGTTTGGAATGTAAGTCATGAATTAAAAGCCATCTTACGTTTGCGTACAACTTCACAGTATTAAGATGGTGGGAGAAAAATACACCTTTGTTTGAGGGCTAAAAACAGGTCTGTAATTATGTATAATAGGCAAAGATAACTGACTGTCTTGCTTAGTCTTGGCATTTTGGTGTAGGGGAAGGGGAGCCTTCCGCAATCAGTGCTTTCCATTGAAAACACTGAAATTCTTCACGCCTTGTAAAGCATGTTGTCTGCAAGTTGTGTGCATGTTGTTGAGCTGGTTAATTTCAGCTCATGCTGTATCTGTTAGTTACTACTCGTCTGGCTCCATTCCAAGCAGAAACTGAGCCATTTGCCTAATGGGATATGAAGTTCTTGCTGGTGCTTTCTGGTTGCAGCTTTCTGCTGCTCAGGGACTTGAGCAGCCTAAGAGGTAGCTGCTGTAGTAATAAAGGTACAAATTGTGGTGTAATTCTGAAAAAACTTAAGGGTGGAGAGTTTGAGGGGGAAGTTAGGTGCGAGTAGCTAAAGAGCTTAAATTGTGGTGATGGATTGACTATTGTAGAATGCTAGAAACCTCTACTTGACTTCCCTGAAGAAGAGGAGCATTCGTTTTTTGCAAAAGCATATCCAGCTTGATATATGTGTTATTGGGATAATGCTATGTGTCATTAGGGCAGTAGAAATGGCATGTATCACTTCTTGTACATCCTCAGGCAGTCTTATGAAGCAGGAGGGTGTTATGTATACTAACATAACAGGGAACACATCTTTGTTGAAAGGATCTAGAAGTCCTGGTTGACAATGCTGTGTACAGAATTAAAGCAAGGCAGTGGAGCTGTCAGTTTTCCTAGAGCCTGATTTATGCAGGAATTTACTTCTGACAGAATTTGGTGGTAAAGATTCCTTTGCTTTAAAAAAAAAAAAGTACAAGTATTTCACGTGTTCTGATTTGTGAGTAGGCGAGCTGTACAGATGCAGTAAGAAAAGGCAAAAACTTAAATTTGGATCAGTGTTTGTGTCTGTTCAGCAGAAATGCTGAAATAGGAGGAAATTGTAAAATCAATGCAATTAATTCTAAACAAACGATGCTTTCCTTGTCCTGACCAGCCTGTAGCTTCTGTTGACCTTGTTACTCTGGCTTATTGATCATCCCTGAGATATACAGGGATGCATGTACCTTAAAACTGGGTGGAATTTGTGCTCAGTCTCCCTGTGGCAGTTTCAAAATACGTATGTGGAAGTGTGTGCTTTTTCTTTTTTCTTTTTAATTGAGTGGTTGTAAATTTTCCCTTTCTCCTATCTGTGTTCATAGAGTGACTGTGAAGTGAATGTTTTGAAAAAGGTTAATCTTTTTACCTTTTTTAAGACTACCTATGGCTGACCCAGCTATATGGAATACAAGTAAATACAGATAATACAGCTAAGTCTAGCTGATTGTGGGACAGGTCACCATGATAACATGCTCCATTCTCCCACATAAACAGTTAAGGAAACTGGAATGCTTTAACCATGCAAATCAGGTATAATTGTACTCTTTGAATGGATTCTTTGCCTTTTTTTCAGCTGTTGGTGCAAGAAACGCCCTTTTGTGCTGTCTTCAGAAACAGAACAAAAGTATTCTTGAATACTGTGCATCATCATAGATGAATTGAACTCCTTTTTCATAGCTCTTTCCAGTTCTCATGTGACTCTGTTTATTGCAGGGCTCCACAGTGTATTTCGCAGACACAAATAATTTCAAGCTTAGTTTAGAAGGAGCAATTTCAAGATGAGTCTGCTTGTACTATTATTTTAAAAATAAACACGAGTATTCATTCCAGCATGTGTCCCTAAGTACCAACTCTCTCTCTGTCCCAGAGATTGTATTAAACCAATGAAACAGTTGGTATATTTTCTGTATTTGGTGGGGAGGAAGCCTACTTAGATGAATATTTTCAGTATGATGTATACTTGTTATCTGTACAATCCCTAACAAAAGCAAACAAGCAAAGAAATTCCTTTATGTGTAGCAGGCTCCTATCGCACAATGGTGTTAATACTGCCATATATACTAGGATCTGGACACAATTATTTTCTCCTTCATGTTGAAATTCTAGCTATGCTGGGAAGCTAGTTTAAGTACTAACTACTTTGATGGTTGTTTTCTTTTGTGTCCCTGTGTTCTGCTCAAGCACATAGAAATAGACTGACTGTATCCAACAGAGAGATACATTTTGGTAAAATATATCTTGTGAGTTCTGCCAGAGCTGTCTGGGAGTGGTCTCCACAGTAACCAGGCTTTTCCTGGCGTAACTCAATAGCTCTGTCTAAAATAAGTGCTGGTAGTGACTGCCTTGGTGCAATAGCAAGAAATGCATAATTTTTTGTTAGATACAAGTAATTAGCTTTCTGGTTATGGACCGGTGTTTTATTTAGAGATCATCCATGTTAGACAGGCTCTGTCACCTCTCTGAAAGTTCAGTCCCAAGCTCCCAGGGTCGGTAGAGATCATGTGTTGAAGCATGCTCAACTTCTGGGGTTGAGAATAAATCTTTTTGTGCTCGTCTCCCTGGTGATTTCTCCTTCAGCCAACTAAAAAACAGTATTGACTTGCTCTGGTGAGAGGTGCATATGCAGCCAGTGAAATATATAATGAAACCTGAAGTCTTACATGCTCTTTTTTTTTTTTTGTCAGGCTAAATACATACTTCTGAAACATAATCATTTTTTATTATAAATAATCAAAAATAATTAAAGTGTTGCACTACAACACCTAATTTTTCTAGGTCTGCTGACATGCATGGATTTTTTTTATTGCCCTTTTATTGTGTGTTGCAATCTCATGCAAACAACAGATGGATCAGAAACAACAGAGTATGTTATTTTGGACTTTACATTGAAATTCTATCGTTTCTGTTTGCAAAATACAACATCTCTTAAAATAGCAGTGGCATGACTGGTTATAGTGCTTGCGGTAACTCAGAGCATGTATAGTGTGTCAGGATGTATGGAGTGTGTTGATAAAGCTCAGTTAGACTGGCTGTCATGCATTTTCCACTTCAGTTTTCCTGTTTGACATTAAATGTTTGGAAAACTTTTTCATAGACATAGAAATAAAAGAATGATGCATTCTAAAATAAAACAAAGCTAAGGAAGTGGCTAGCTACCCGTGAAGCTCAATATTAATCTAAAATTTCTAATTTATTTCCAAATAATGTAATATTCTAAAAGTTTTTTCATTTGCCAAAATGTTTGTTGCCTTCATTAAAAAAAAAACAAACCACCCCAAAAAACCCACATCAAAACAAACAAACAAACAAACAAAAAAAAACCAAACCAAAACTGAACTGGAATGGTGGAATTCTCCTTCCCCTCATTTATACCTGATGTTGAGTCTTTGTTTTAAAAGCTAGTCTGAAAAGCTATTGCATAAAGGCTTCCCAGCTCTTTCTAACATGCCATGAAGGCTGCAGGTAACTTTCCAGCAACCGTGAAGCCTTGGCCCAGTGTTTGATGTCTTTAGCATTTGCGCTAAAAGAAAGTGGCATTGGAGGTGGCCAGCCTGTAGTGAGCATAACAGCCCAGTTTTACAAAGGGGAGCATAGTAGAACCAGTTCAGTGGCTTGGCAAGCATTCAGCAAGCAGCCTAAGGCAACGTGTTGTGTCAGGGACTGAGTACAAAGCCTTGGACAGCTGCAGCACAGAGGTTTAATTTATAATGACGTTGCAGAGAGGGTGCCAAAACTTTCCTCACTCCTAAGGAAACACTTTCCAGTGCATAATCATTCAGCCTTGTGGAGTTCTTTGGAGATGCTGAAGAGCACTTTGGGTTTTTTAGAATCATAGAGTAGTTTGGGTTGGAAGGGACCTTTAAAGGTCACCTA
>NW_009233519.1:0-269 GCF_000690835.1 Fulmarus glacialis | reverse complement strand
TGCTCAGAGCCCCGTCCAACCTGACCTTGAATGTTTCCAGGGATGGGGCATCTACCACCTCTCTGGGCAACCTGTGCCAGTGTTTCACCACCTTCATCGTAAAAAATTTCTTCCTTATATCTAGAATGAGTCTACCCTCTTTTAGTTTAAAACCATTCCCCCTTGTCCTATCACTACAGGCCCTGCTAAAAAGTTTGCCGCCATCTCTCTTATAAGCCCCCTTTGAGTACAGCTAGGTCACAGTAAGCTCACCCTGAAGCCTTCTCTTC
>NW_009233518.1:0-15606 GCF_000690835.1 Fulmarus glacialis | reverse complement strand
AACCTTAATGATTCTATGATTCTAAACAGGTGGAAGGCTTCTGAACAACCTATTAGACAGACATGTTTTTTTTAACAAATACTTATATATCTTCATAGCATTCTATACATTCAAAGATTTGATCCTGTTAAAGTTAACATATATGCTAGTAAAATTCCTAATTAGATTAACACATAAGCTCCTAACAAATACATGTTATTTTAAAGAAATTTTTCCTTTAAAGGTGGTATTGCATTTTTTAAAAGTAGCATTTTAGAAAAAATAATATTCTGTAACATTCTCTTTATAATCTGACATTACAGAATTTGTGTTATATTCAATTATAATATTAATCATGGAATATATTCTAAAGCTGTAATTAGCTGCACAAAGACTCTTGGTTACTATCTATTTAGGATGTCTCTAGCCCCAAAATTTTAATGTTTCAGTGTTAGCCAGAATAGAAGATCCTCTTCTACAGAAGATTTATTGTACATAGGGAAATGGGTAATAATGAGTACACCATCTTCGAAGATGTTGAACTCTTCTGGTAAAGGGAAAGATTTACTTGAAAAGTTAATGTGAACCAGGGATTGTATCTACTCAAAGGGAAAGAAAACCCACATATAAATCACATAAAGTGCAAAAAGGTTAACAGGTGATATACTTTGGATTTTATAATGCACAGAGTCTTTAGCTGTCTTGCAAGACCTCTAGAACCCATCTTTCACTATTTATGAAAACCATGCATAGCCACCTTTTACAAAAATTAGCCATAACTTTAAAAGTAAGCTAT
The DNA here is from genome assembly GCF_000690835.1 of Fulmarus glacialis. Taxonomy (NCBI): domain Eukaryota; kingdom Metazoa; phylum Chordata; class Aves; order Procellariiformes; family Procellariidae; genus Fulmarus; species Fulmarus glacialis. Next base: position 14,831 of record NW_009233518.1, on the reverse strand, counting down.
CTGGAAAAGACCCAAGCAGAAAATAAATTTGGAAATCAAGGGCACAATTTTCCAGGGATTCTTCATGCATAATACTTAAGGAATGAATCCCAGTATACTGCAAGGAATTCGAATGATTCAGTAGCCAAATGTGAATCTGCACAGACGTCTACCTCTGCATTCTTCTGCAGGTAGAGCCTGCAGTTAAAACAACCAGCTGCAATTGCTGGCTAATGAAAAATAATAAAAAATATGGTTCCTGACAGTATTAGGTCACTAAATTAGGTTTCCAAATAACTAGCCATTTTAGTTTCATATAATAATTACAAATGATGTAATAATTTCTAATACTCTCTAGTAAAGGGATCACTAGCTTGCATAACCCAGGCTGTGCTTTGTAGGAAGTGATGGCAAGTTTCAGTTAAAAGATCATCAAAATAACACAATCTGTTAGCACAGAGGCAAAGATCTGTGGCTGCTATGCATTGATAATTATGTCTGTCTAGAGCTATGAAAGAGGCAGACAAAGGAGTGGCAAAGGCCCTTTTCCAAGATGCAGATGGCACTATACATGAAATAGATACAAACTCAGGACAGCACTGGAGCAAGAATGAAGACATCTGCAGAGTAACACCTGATAGTATCTTAAATGAGCAGATGAGGCCAAAGTCTAGGGAAACTTGGAAAGAATACTACCGATCTGGTCAGAAGAAAGTAAGATAAAAATAAGGTACATGAAATAAAGGACAAATAAAATGTCTTTAATAGAATAGAGGTAGTACTTTGCAGGGAGAAAATACTTTTCCACCCACACAAACAAAAAAACTGGTTTGAAAAATCACCGTATTTGAATATCACCAAGCAGGCCACAGGCAAATCGAGGCTCTGTTAATCCCTTCTTCTACCATAGTATGCAGCAGAAACCAAAATAATTTAACAGAAAAAAGTATAGTTTACATGAAATCTGATGAGAAGCATTCAGCTTACAGAAAGAGAGAACAAGGCAAAGAATATGGGACTTTAACTTTAAGCCCTTACTCAGCTCATGGGTTGCAGTATCTCTCTGAACAATTCTCTTGGTTATAAATTAGGTTAATTCTAGAAAAGCATTGCCCCTTATCTCATTACTTAGTATGAAATATTGGGGGGCAGGAGGGGTGGGGTGTGTGTTTAAAAAAAAGTAGTTGTATGAGCCTTTATCAAACTATGGGCTTTATCAGAATCCAGCAGTTTGTGCTGTTGGCTGTGACATTTAACTCTTTAAGTATAATATAGTTCTATGACAGAACAGCGAAAAGCATTGATTGCTTCACTAGTATGCTTTCTTAATTAAAAGAAAAGGATTAGATTGTTCTCAGAGTTGTGAAGCTGAGGTAGCATTTTTTTCCTTCTTTCTTGTTTTGATATATTGTTTTGATGTTACATTGTTTGTCTGCTTGAAGTCCACTATTGTCTATTTTTTGGATTAATGCTGTATATATACAAGGAAAGTAAGAAGGGAACTTTGCAGGACTAGTTGCAAAACCCAGTAGCTAAATTCCGATGAAAAAAAGTTTGGGGCTGTTTCCCTCCATTTCTGATTTTAATTTGTTCAATTACTTAGCTACAGCTAGATATGAATATTCCTTTTTAAACAGGATTTTCATAATATGTTTTAAAAAAAAGTGACTCCCAAATGGGTGAGCTGTGAATACTAGGGAACAATGAAAGCTAAGGAACAGGTTAAAAAAAACCTTTCATGTAAAACTCATCACATTCTTAATTAGTTTCAGGATATTCAAAGATGATGTGTTATATCTCAAGTAAGAAAGCAGACCTGTACAGACTCAGGAAATTAAAGTGAATTTAATCTCCACCATATCTTTTACAAACAAGAATATCATGTCAGAGATTCCTGAAAAATGTCTTGTCGTTGGTGTATATATTGAGACTTCTAATTTGAAAATAGAGGCTGTCATAAATTGAACAGTAAAAGAGTGCCTTGTGATTGGATCCCCCTTGATCGTCAGCAATATCAAAAGACAGGCATGGTCTAAAATTCCTGATACAGTTCTTAAATTTGGTAATGCATGAAACACTATATTATGATAAGCTATCTATGAATTAATCAGAAGTCAGTGAACACTAACAGCAGTGATTTCATTTCATAAAAACAGCTCATTAACATGTTGGCTTTTGATCTTTTGACAGCAAAGATATTGCTGTGGAGGGTGGTGGGTTTGGTTTTTTGTTTGTTTGGTTTTGTTTTTCTTTTATCAAACAGCTAATCCCAATCAAGGACTCTTGATGTTTCTTAAAGTGTCTTCAACTTTGAAATTTGAGCAATGCATTTTCCTAACTTAGTCTATAATATAAAAGCTTCTATGTCCAAATTACCTGGGATGTATGTTCCGTAAGGTATTGGAAAAAAGAGTGGCAGAGGACAGACTTGAATTGAGGTTTATTTTTTGAATTGAAATCTATAGAAATACAAGTAGTATCTGCATAGATGCCAAATTTAACGGCAATGATGAAAGATATTATAATGAATCCACACTTACAAGTCACCCAACATAAAATCTTAGTGGCTGAATAATAGAAATTTTCTGTCCATAATACTGTGAGATGTGCAGATGGTTGAAAAATGATATGTGGTCTCATGCAGTGCATGCTGAGTTAACAAGAGAATTTCATTCAAGAAAAATAGTACATTTTAGTTCCACCATATGTGTGATTATGTTTTCTTCATACCCATGGAGAATCCCTGATGTTAGAAAGCAAACTATGATAACCCATTAACATGTCCTCTTTTAAATAACTTATTTAAATGCAAGAACCTTACATTTCTGTAAGGATAACATATACATAGCAAAGGTAATAGCTGCAGTTGGATATTCCTGGGTTTGTTTTTTTCCATAGAATTGTGAGCAGAAAAACAAAATAGAAATACTACTCATTTCTCTCCTACAAACAGTTTTTGGGTTCATACACCATTACTGATAAAACAAAATGCTGTCAGAATAAGAAGTGTAGGGCAGAAACAGGTATTAGTCATTTGTTGTTTTCTTCCTACTCTTCCTCACCAGAAAACCTACTGCATCTGGCTTCGTTTAAGATTCCTGTCTATCAGAACCAAATTGCAATCATTGCATTGACAGCACTTCATATAATATGAAAAACAAAAGGCTTTGTATTTTTGCAGAACAGTCTTGTCAGAAAGATCAGAAGACTTGGTATTTTTCAGATCACTCAAAAGTTATGCCTTTGACACTGCTTTGACTGAATTTTTCATTTTCTACGACCTGTATGTGTACAAGTTATAGCAATGTTTTTCTTTCAGCTATGTGACCTGCATCTAAGAAAAATCTCCATTCACTCTATTGAAGGTGCTGGGAGTTTGGAAAATGAGATGAAATCTGGAGGCTAAGAAAGCCCAAATGCTTTGGCACGGATTGGTCACACATCACAAGTTGAATTGTTTCAGCCATGATGGGAGAATGTTTGTTGCGTCTTGTATGCCAAGATAAAGTTCTGAGGTAGTGAGGGATGCAGCCTCTTGCTACTTGTCGCTTAACAGAATATTGCTGTCTTTTAGAAAAGGCTGACCAAGGACAAGAATCAACCACTTTTGCAGACAAATGATGCTTAGGCAAGCTTTTCTAAATAATATTTCTTTTTTTTTCCTTTTTTTTTTTTTTTTTTTTTTAAGGGGAGTTGCAGAAAGAAGGGAGCTGGCCAAAGTGGTTTTTTTTTTTCACTTGTGTATATACTTTTTTCCCTATTTCACATGCTTCCTTTTTTAAGCAAAGAAATGTTTAGGGCTGGTTTGCTTTAACTTGGAAAAACAAATTCTTCTACTACAATAGCTGCCAACTTAGTACACCTTAGAAGTCTCTTCAAATGTCAGTGAAATACCAGTAGTATACAAAGATACCTTTGCATGTTGCTTTCAAGCGAAAGCAGTAGTCTGCATTGAATGTAGATGCCATTTAATGAAGTCAATCTTTCCAGCATCTTCTTTTCAGCTGTTTTTGTATAGTTTGACTTAACATCAGTAACTGTCAGGCCCAATGGAATATAAAGAGGGGAGGCAACCTGACATAGCTAAAAGTGGAAACTTTTTATTTAAGACTTTCTAGTACATCTGCATCCAATTATCAGTATCTTCTGATTTTGAGAATGATATATTAGACTTTCAGTCTTTTCTATAATTGGTTGTATTTGGTTTTGAGGTGGCAAGGCAGTGACAAACACTGGAGATATACCACTCTCTTTCTCACCCTGTGGCTTCAGTGGGCTTTGTTAAACTGTAATACATTCTGGGCATTATGAATGAGGAGATACTATAAGCAGGGAGAAAATAGACAGCCCTGCATTCCAAAATACCATTTGCTTATAAATATAAATTAGATAGCTAGAAAAGAACAAAAAAAAAAAAAAAATTTCCTTTGAAAAGAATTTTTTTAGCTCTGCCTGCATAATGGAAAGTGTGGCATTCAAAAATATCCTAGAACATGGAATTTAGCTCAAAATATGCAATGCATCAGATAATACTGTAAAAAATGAGAATATATGCATTGTGTAAGAGTAATTTACATCTCCATAACAGTTCTCTCTAGATTCTCAAATTCTCTAATGCCTGTAAAATACTTTAGGTTGTCCACGTCAGTGAACTGGAAATTATCATTACCATGATGTACTTGTGAATAAAGCAAGACAAGAAGATGTAATGCAATTACTAAAAAGTGTATGGCAAAGAAAAGAACAGAATTTTTATCTACTGTTTCCAGGGTTTATGCTCTAATAACAAGGATATTTTCATAAGCATACTAATAGGGTATAAGGTGCTTATATATGTGCACAAGCTAATATATTCTAAATTTGTTTCTGTTTTAGACTGCTTGTGTGATTATGTTGGTAGAATATGATAATAGATGTATGATTACATGTGAAGAAGAATCCTAAACTATTGGCACAAACTACAGTTCTGAAGAGTTTTCTAAGTCTTTAGATGTGTTGACAAACCGTTTTTGTTCCCTTTTAGAACAGTTAAAAACCAAGTTGTTCTGTGAACAGAGGAGGTGTTTAATTCTGTTGCCCACAGAATTTTAATCAGCATCAGCTGAGTACCCTCCATCTGCATTATGTTCTGAAAATTTATTTTCTAGGCTGATCTGTTGCATCTTATTGATATCTGAACTTTATGTAGGTGACCGCCTTTTTTATCTAACCAGACCAATTAATCTACATTTAGCAAAGAATAAAGTAGCCTAAGTTATTTTTCTCACTTTATTAGTGACACTCCCGATTTCCTCATTTGTGTCATTTGTAAATAACTGTATTTTTAAAAGAACTTGAAAAGTCATCCAAATTTTATTATCATCTCTGATTCTGACTAAATTTAGTTTCAATGAAGTTGAGTTTTGGTACTGGTTCAAAGTTTATCGAGACCTGTTCACTCATTGCTGCAGAAGGGTAGCTTCCTGTATCTCACAACAGGAATATAGCCTGGACCAAACATATCAGGAAAATGTCAGCATTCTGCTTAAAAGCAATCTTCAAAACATTTTCTTGATGTTTCCAAATTCCAAGAAACAGTCTCTCAAGTAAGAAAAATTATGGATTACCATTTAAACTGAAATTGGCTTCCGTGTTATAGAACTTAAGCAACAAGTTATTACAGATTAAAGGTAATAAACTTTCATTTGGTATCGTTTTGAAATGGAAGACACAAAAAGTTTTTAAAATGTTAATGTCCTTCACCTAGCTACTGAAATTATTTCTGCCTGGGAATGGCATGTAGCATACCACATACCACTACTTGTCTTCTCCAGTTATTTTTATGTTTTGCCTATCTGATTCTCTAAACACTAAAAATCTTTTCTTCACTCTGTACAAACAGAGTACTTTCTGCCAGAACGCAAAGGAAAAAAAAGTCCTCTAGAAATGAATATCTGTAGTTTTCGCTATCCTGATTAGTCTAGAAACATACTATAATGAGTCTCAAAAGTCAAAGTCTCATAAAAAGTTGATTGCTCAGTATGTAAAAAGGGATCTGGTGTGTACTGATAATCCACACTGACATGTGTGATGCCTTCTCTGATTCACTGAACCATGATTTCCTGCTGTAAGACTAACTGTCTTCAGTTCTTTATGGCAACTGCTAGTATGAACCATGATTCACTTGCAGCATCAACAATGAGAGTTTAAAGATGCAAAGCGAGAACTGATGGAATTTGTTCTTCCCTCTTTAATTACTTAACATTATCTAACATGGTTTGATGAGTGCAGTACAGTTCCTTATAGGAATAATTCATTTATAAACTAATCACTGTTTAACAAAGTGCTTTCTCCTCAACATATGAAAATAATTATTTCCTTAATTGTCACAAATCAGCTCTTCATGTTGGAGAAGATCTTCACATGGAAATTTCCTTCTGATTTTGGCTCGAGAGGGCCAGTATTTCAGAGGGAGTGACAGGAAAATTGTAATGACTTTTTCCATTAACTTATTCTAGCTTGTGTGGAATCACAATTCACTACTGTGATTAAAAGAAAAACTTTGTCCCCAGACTTCCCAGAAAAAAACAGAAATTCTCTGCACAGGAGACTGAAATTACTTGAAAGGTCAATGAACACAATGTGTTCTGACTTCTGAACTTGAAATTTTAAGGGTTCCTGTAAAGAAACAGAGAGGACAAAACATGATCTTCTGTTCCATCATTGCTGTAAACAAGCTAAAGGGGAATTCTTAAACATATTTGGGGTTTGCAAGGTTGAACTAAAAAGGATTTGACATTTTCAGATATTTTGCTGTTGCTTCTTGATGGTAGATACGAAAACATATCTTGAGAGGTGGGCAAGAGTTGACACAAATGTTGAGGAAATGTTGCTTCCTTGGCAATAAAGTGTGTATTATTTGTTTAACATATTAATTAAAAAGAAAACATCAAAGTTTCCCATTAAGTGAGAGTGAGGCTACTTCCACAAAATAAATAAAGTGAATCTGCTAGAATGATTATTTTCTGAGGACTTACAATATATGACACACAGTGTGAGCCTCTGTTGGTCACTGCGGTAATCTCTGATGCTTTATGATCCTCCTTAAAGGCCCTTTTAGCAATTTTAAAGAAAGCTAAATAAAAATGTTTTTAGGTGAAAAACACAGCCTATGCAATTGGAGAAAACAAAACATTGTTCTTTATCTTATCTGTCTGAATTAGTTCTGTTCACAGATCTGAAAAATGTTACTGAGAACAGGAAAGCAATTCTCTGTACTTAAAAAAAAAAGTAGTATTAATTTATTTGTAAACAAAGTATCCAATTGTTGCCTTCTAGGTCTTTTTTGATCTTTTACATGGGTTTATTTGGAGCTTGCTCAGAGTGTTTGCATTCTGACTGTCCTCTTCTTGGGAGGTTAGTGCCTCTCTGGACTGTTGAAATTCTTCAGGTTTTTTCAAGATAGAAATATTTTTGCTAGCAAAATTAACTACTAGACTTTTTGCAGTTTATTTTCGTGTAGGAATAACAGAACAGCTGTATACCTTTTTTAAGATTTTGTTAAATTTTGTTAGAATAAGAATTTATTTTATATAAGTAATATTAACTACTAAAAACTAAATAGTCTGCCTGTTCTGTTTAAGAGGCTTTTGGACAATGCCCTTAATAATATGCTTTAACTTTTGGTCAGCCCTGAAGTAGTCAGGCAGTTAGACTAGATGATCATTGTAGATCCCAGCTGAATTCTACTGTAGATTCCAACTGTAGATGCCAACTGAAATACTCTGTTCTATTCTATAGTAAAAAAAAAAAAAAATTCACTCTCCTTTGAACAATTTTTTTTTTTGCTCTCTTTTGACCCAACTCACCAAAGTCAGTGTTTCTGCTTGTTTAATTGATACAGTCACACAGTTTCAAACATTCTTAACCATTGACTTTTCCCATGATGCTTTAACAGTAGGTGGTTTTGGCATCTGTCAACATATTTGTTGTTCTGTAAGTGGCTAGGTTATGTTCAAGTGTTTAAGTTCTGACCAGACTGGTTTGGACAGAATATTGTGTTACATTTCAGCTTTGACATAACAGTTGTTTGGATATAGGATTTGGGGGGGGAATGGGGTGTTACTGTTTTCACCCCTCAGTTTGGAGGCATTTACAGCTGGGTATGCTTTAGTCCCATTTCATACCAGAAGTCAATGAAATAAACACTGATCTCAGACATAACCTGATTTCTCAATTTCATTGCAAGTATCATATCAGAATATCAAATGCCCTCATTTCTTTCATTTTGCAGTGCGAAGGTGTTCTGAATAATTCTAGAAAGAGATTTGACCTTAGATCTCAGCTGAGATGCTGTACCTTTTGTGTTTAAATATCCAGTATTTTAAAAAGCTCATCTCTCAAGTATAGCTAAACGAGACATTTTAAAAGGGTTACATAACAGAACAGAAAATGTTAGTCCTCAATAGTTATTCTTTACAATCTTGTAGAAATGGCACTCCGAGATTTCATATTCACTGTGTCATATTGATTTCTGGTGCCATTTCAGTTTGCAAAATATTTCTCTCTCAATGCAGGTACTCACATTTAAGCTGTTTCTTTTCATTTTATACATAATAGGCCAAATTATGACCTCATGCGTACTTTTGCCATTGAAATGTCTTGAAGCTGTGCTGTCAAGAACACTAGTGAGAATTCATTTACAGTGATTGAGCAATGCTTACATGATGTCAATAGTGAATTACTTTAATACAACACAGGACACAAAGCAGTAGCTGTTGCTGACCACTCACACTTAAGTAGTTTAAGTTCTTTTTCTTCCCTTCAGGCAGTGGGCTTGATTGCATACCTTGTATCAAAACACGAATTTGAGTATACTATTTCTTGTACTGAAGTATTGCTTTTTAATTACTGATAAATTGAGAAGTCAGAGAAAGAAACCAGCTTTGCATGATTTTATATCTGGTTGGGGATTGTAGTTCTGTGGTTGGAAGAAACTTCATTACCCCATTAGGAATCCTGTACATCAGTTTCCTTATAGTGAACCAATTGGAAAGCTTTCACAGACATATATTTCAATTATACTTCAGAGGAGGAAAAAAAAATGGAGACAGTGACGATAATTATAAAAATGGGTGAGGACTGACTTGAAGAAAGGGTTTATTTGATTACCACAGTAAAGGGATACATTTGCTAACGAGAAGCATATCATTAGTAGAAGTTTTCAATTCACTTCATTTGTAAAATAAAAAATAAGAATCTATTCAGAACAAACATTTTCTTTTATCTTGATAATCAAAAGACCTCTTGCCAAAGTAAAAATGACACTTGACATCTCAAAGCAAATGCAAAGATGAAGTGGAATAAAAACTTTGCATATCTATTTAAATAAAAGAATTCCAAATACTCAAAAAAAAAAAAAAATTTGAAGCTAATTATTTTTAGGAATAACATTTACTTTACTTTTGAAAATTATTCTGCTGAAGTCACCATACCATAAGTATAAAACCAGTCATTTTTGCTTGACATCAGCATTACCAATTTACAGTATGTGAGAACTGTTTTCAATGGTGGCTTAGTCATTCTAAACACATTATAACATAATGGGACTTGTGTACTTCTGTAGTTTAGTACCAGATTTTCAAAGTCACATAATTTCCTAAAGACAGTGATAGATGCTGAGAAGGATTCTGAAGAGCATCCAGCTTGCTTTAGGCTAGGCACAGAGAGAAAGAAGTTGTTACTTGAGCTAGATTTGCCAGGTGACAGTTACACCATAACAAAAAAACTGTTGGCCAGATTGACCCATCTACCTTCTGGTCTTTGTTAGCTGCCAGAATAATGGGAGAATCTGGCCCAGTAACTGTAACATATTAGTTACTTGCACTCTATCTTCTTGGCAGGCAGATGTTCTATTAATTAATTTTTTCTGTAGTAATTCATCACAAAATATATAAGTCTTGTGGCTTGTGATTTGGAAAAGGAATACTCATTTTCCTAGTTCATGAGGCAGAAACAGAGCAGGACCAGATGGTCCAATGTGACAACACTAGATATCAATGAATAGCTACATCTAGATTGCCTCCATCTACTACACAATGTTCAAAAACACTCTGTGTGTGTGTGTGTAGGTATAGGTTTTCCCAGTTCTCAGAGCTTTATAGTTGGACCACAATAAGAATTATTGATCACACCAGCAGCAATGCATATAAACATTGGCAGCATCTACCATTTGCTTATGCTTGGCTTTCAGTCCCAATGTCACAACTAGTTTCTTCTGGTTCATCAAGTAAAATTGCATGTAGGACATGCTGCTGTTTGTTTTCCTCCTCTGCTCTGTGGAACAGCTCATTTTGCTGAACAACATGTGAAAATCAGCAGTATTGTTAGGCATGGTTATTGAACAAAACAGAATAATCTTGCAACTGAACCATAACATCTACTCCTACAGGTTGTCAGCTACTTGCCTCTCTCAATTCAAAAAGAGCTTAAAAAATTATACTTTGTAGTATCATTAACTTTGTTAAACTTTTTCTCTTCTCCCTCAACAAATATGACAGCCACTCAGCTGTACTGTCTGGGATGATGGCCTTGACAGGAAAGATTTTTGACATTCAATCATGGGAAATTAACAAAGCACATATTTGCAGGTGATTTCATATAATTTATTACAATAACAGTGAAACTCTTGCCTTTCATCATTCTGTTTGTATATTAGCCACAACACAATTTTTCAACATACAAGGATTTGTTTCTTTCTACACTAAAAAAATTACAATTGAAATGTAAGAAACTAGCAATGAAAAAAAATCATTGAGATCAAAACATGTCCATAAAAGACATCTTTTTACTCTTGCTTAAAATTAGCAAATTAATTTTGACATTATTTTAGAATTTTTGTTATTTATTTTCATGCTTAGGACAGACATGTCAAATATCACTTTGGCTGCAGAAGTATTTCCTGTATTTTTGCCCCCCTTTCCTCACCTGCCTCAGTGAAATTTTTTTGAATGAGTGGAAGCCATCAAAAGCCACCAAGAATATATTAGCTGAATTCAAAGTTGGAATAGAACCAGCTACACTGTAAAGTACCATCATCTTAATCATGTTTCGCTTATACTACATGAGTTTGTAGATTATTTTTAAAAGATCTTACTCTCCAGCTGTGTTTTACTCTTCCAACCTGATATTAAATCTTTTCTATTCTAATCTGCTTTTAACATTCAAATTCCTACATAATTTTCTATAATTTACAAATTTGAAATTGATTATTGCTGGCACTGAAATGTAAAAGTTAATTGCTTATCTGGGAGAAAAAACCAAAAGCATAAGATTAAAATGAAATCATATGATGGATTTCATTTGTGGAAGTTAATTCATATTCATTGTTGCTTACATTTGCATAAACAGAGGTTGCTCTTACTGTTCTACAGAACACAGGTACGGTTAATATTTCCAAACCATTATGCATTTTTCCAGTGGCTTTTTTTGTCTTTTCTCTTCTTGTCTGGACTGAAGTAATATAATTATTTTAAACACGAAGGCACCCAAGAATGATGACATTAGATTACTGTTTCCCAGTTTATACAAATTATGAACATCTCTAATCACAGCACCCCAGTCTTGCAATCCCTGTTGGAAAACCCTGAGTTACATTGATGTGGTGAGCCCTTGGGCCGACCTGCATTGCCATCTGCTAATATTCATGGTAAGTGCTTGGGGAAGGTAAATTAAAATTAATTCCAAATTTAGGGAATTCAATTATGATATCTTAGTTTAAGTTAGGTTATCCCTAGAGCTTCATGGAAACCAAGGCTTCTGCTCTGCTTCCTGAAACTCAGGTCTCTTTGATGCTCCATGTTATTACTGTTTGAGTGGAACCATGAAACTGCTTCTCTGTGAGATGTTTCAAGGTGTAACAGAAGACAAATTATCTAATGGATTATATGACTGATTATGCTACTTGTGAAAATCCTGATGGATTTTAAATGTTTCTGTAATTTGACCCATTCATTCTGCCTCTCCTAGACACAAATGAGTCTGCGCTGCCACAGAGAAATTTCTGTGTGCAGGAAATACAAGACCCACTTTTTTAATGTGCAAGGGGCAAGAAACTTCTCTCAAAGGAGTGGTAAATTATTCTGGAAAGGGTGCTTTCATTTCAGTTTTAGATGCCTGCAACATTCAGAGATTGCCAGAAAGGAAGTTTGGTCTGAATAGAACAGAAGACATAATTCCTTTAGCTGAAGGAGAAATATTATGTATGCATAAACATAGCATGATGTTTAAATGTGATAAAATATCTGTGGCATGGTGCTTTTTCCTCCTTTGTTCTCAATTACTACGTTCTTTTAAGAGGTCTGGTTAGGTGGAAATCTCTAGAGGGAGGAAAGGTTGCTCATATGTCTGTGGGAGCTGAGGAACAAGCTCAAGGGAGAGAAAAATTAAGTCTACAGGTTTGGGCAGGCAAATACTCACAGTAGAGAGCTGGGAGCCTGCTTGCAGCTCATGCCGAGACTGAGAGTACTTGAGAAGCTGGGAAAAGGCAGCCAGCCACAGAAGTAATGAGAAGAATTTCCTGGGGACTGTGCAGAGTTTACTGCATCTCAGAAAGTCACTGAGTTCACTGCAGCGAAGCCTGAAAGCAAGAATCACCTGCAGGAACACAAGGGGTATTGAGAGCATTGTGTATCTCCCTTCTACTTATATGTTTTCCTAGTCTCTTTGAATTTTCTGTGTTTTTAAAAAAAAAAGTTATCTTCCTAGTTTATTTTCTAATAAAACCTTTGTTGTTACTCTGATTAGGATTAAAAGTGATTTAGTCTTCCTTGCAGACAAATTATAAATAGATCCACCTCAAAATGGATAGGAGTAGGATTTAAATCTGAAAATCATAAACATGCTGTCTTCTGTACATTGCTAAATATCCACAGACTTGAGATTTACTTTGTTAAGTGGTTATAGTGGAAAAAATCACAGACTACATAGGAAAACTGTTGAAACTGCTCTCTAAATCCATTACTTCTAGTAGTAAAGTCTTTTGGTAATTGAGACTAAAACTTTACCTTTCTCAAAGGCCAAATTTCATTTAAAGTGAAGATGCTAAACAACTCCAGGGGAAAAAAAATAGTGTGATTCAGAAAGATTGCAGAACAACTATGCAAAAAGTAAATTTGATACTGGCTTATCTGCACAAGAGTATGTTATGTTAAGAAAAGGAGATAGACAGATGTCATGCACTCCATTATATTTTCACAATAAGGTAATACATACGATTGAAAATATTGCAAGAAAAGGAGAATAATTTTGCAGACGTGATTTCAGGAACTCCCTTGGATTCACAAGTTAGGATTTTGCTGTAATAAGTGATAATGCAAAATACATTATACTGTAGCAGCAGTACTGCTAGACCACTTCCACAAAGATGTTAATAGGATTTTCAAACCCTTTCATGTCCAAAAACAATGGTTGAAGTCCGAGATTTACTCAGTGGGCTTATAAAATGTGTGTAAAAATACCCCCTAAACCTTTCTAGCACCATATCCCCAAGTGTCAGATACTTCCTTATACTGTAATCTTCATTAATTCACTTTAAATGGTATTTAGGATTACTGTATGTCTTAAAAAAAATATGTTTGGAGATGCTTAAAACTTCATGCAAATGATATAACTCCTCAATAAGTAACCTTATACAAAATGGCTGCTCATACTAGATATATTTACACACATATTTCTCTGTCTACAGGTGAGGTTTTCAAATATGCGGAATATATTCAATTCAAGCAACTCTAAAAAGACTTTTTTATTAAAATATTATATTCAACTGATTTAAATGTAAAGCTGTCAAACTATTCTATTTTGCCTTTTCAGCTGCTCGAATACTTAATCTTTTTTAAGGCATTGAAATACTAAAACATATTTTAACAGGAGTCCAACCTTAAAGTACAGTATGCTTAAACTCACTCTATATTAACTCAGAGAAGTCTCTCAGTCTTTTCTAATAATTTGTAAACTCTGTTAGAGGAGCTGTAGAAGAGCAAATCCTCCTGATGGAAGACTAGCCCATAGGTTGTTACCAGTACCAATAAAAAGCCACTGAGATGACTAAATTGACTGAAATGCATTTTAAAAGTGCTGCTGGCTGATCTAATCTGAGCAGTTTGTGCCATTTTTAAAATTTCCTTTGTAATAATTGTTTTTATGAATTTACTGTTAATCATAAATGTTTTTAAGTGGTTATACTTCAGGTCTCACCAGTTTCTTCAGTATGCTTACACTGCCATCTATAGGGTACATTTCTTTTTTCCCCCAGTCCGTCCAGTTACATGCAGTAACGTGGCATATACAAAAGTTGTGTTACGTGACATTTATACTTACTATTTCAGTTGTGGACTGCAGAAAAATATGCATATAAAAAGTGTGGGGAGTTTGAGAAAACAACATTTTCTTGAAAGATACCAGATACTAGAAACTAGATTTTCCAAAGCAGATTGTATACTCAACACCATACCTTAATAAATCAGTATCTGGGCAGCTTGCTTCATCAGCCTGGATGCTGATGCAGAGGGCAATATCATGTTGGTCAACAGTGTAAGTGGGCGTACGTGAGAAGAATATTCTCTTATGTCCACAAAATAGTTTCTAGGTGCTGTTAAAAATTGAACTGTTCATTCTGAAAGGCTTGGTGCCTCCCGAGTTAACATTTTTTCCACCTCTGCAGTCTTAACAAGGTGGTCAGCCACTGGGCTTCCTGGGACCAGTAACTTGAGAGAGATTTAGAGAATGACTCAAACTGTTTTAACTCTTAAGTATTTCATTCTTGTCTCCGATCCACTGGAATTCAAGTTCCACCCAGTATACAGTTTTGCAATAGG
>NW_009233517.1:0-5810 GCF_000690835.1 Fulmarus glacialis | reverse complement strand
TGATTCTATGATTCTGTGATTCTATGTCCAGCTTTTCATCCATTACCCCCAAGTCCTTCTCAGCTGGGCTGCTCTCAATCCCTTCATCCCCCAGCCTGTATTGATACCGGGCGTTGCCCCGACCCAGGTGAGGACCTTGCACTTGGCCTTGTTGAACCTCATGAGGTTCACACAGGCCCACTTCTTGAGCTTGTCCAGGTCCTTCTGGATGGCATCCCGTCCCTCAGGCATGTCAACCGCACCACTCAGCTTGCTGTCATCCCCAAACTTGCTGAGGGAGCACTCGATCCTACTATGTCATTGACGAAGATACTAAACAGTAGCGATCCCAGTAGGGACCCCTGAGGGACATCACTCATCACTGATCTCCATTCAGACATTGAGCCATTGACCACTGCCCTCTGGATACGACCATCCAACCAATTCCTCATTCACCAAAGAGTCCGCCCACCAAATCCATATCTCTCCAATTTAGAGAGAAGGATGTGGTTGGGGACCGTGTCAAAGGCCTTATAGTAAGTCTTTTGTCCAATTTGATGTATATAAGATTTAAGGAACTGCTTAAAATTAAGGCTGAATTGTACCCACAGCTGTTAAACATCACACTGGTTACAACATTTAGTTCTTGCTTTGGCAGGATATTTAGTATGCACCTAAATTTAAGTCTTAATGAGTTAGATTAAATCTCTTTGGTGCTTAGGCACATTCTTGACTTCTTTACTGAATAGAGTCTTAAAACTGAACAACAAACATGCAAAGTACAGTCAGCAGAATCATAGGACTGTTGTTCCATAAGACTGGAAAGCTGACTTTGGCATGAAGACATGTTTGCTTAATTAAATCTTTTAATAAGTAGACCTCCTTTATGACTTCTACATAACTAACAAGCTTAAGTACTACAGATTATTTTTCTTCAATATTATTGAGTAATTAACATTTAATTCTAATCAAATCCCATAATTTCCTGTTACGGTTAGCACAGAGACCCAGTTCCAGAACGCTCAAAGCGAGCTGTCTTGCTTTGCTAAACAGGTACTGCAGAGCAGTAATGCTGCCCCAGAAGACTTCTCTGTGTATTCAATTAAAACACAAAGTTGCTGCCTAATTTACACAAGTAGATGTGTTTCATATTCAATAAATGGTTTTGGGATGGATTAGTATCTATTTCAACATTTGTATTAAAATACAGAAGGACTAAATGGAGCTGGGGTTGTAATTCCTCTCTCTCCCCCTTCCCAGACAGTTTAAAGTGGAGCCAAAATGTGGTATGTATAGCAATAACCACACCCGACATAAAATATCACACACACAAAAATAAGCAGAAAGTCTGCTTCTTTTTCATCTGGGGTCTTTCAGTTAAAAACGCAGACAACTTTTTGAAAACCTAAATTTATACAACTATTGCTGTATAAAATATAACATAAACAGATACTTCTATTTTCACTGAAAGCAACATCTACACTTCTGTTTTATTGATAAAGTGATTAACTGGGCCTAAGCAATTGGAAACTAATGGGTGTTTAAAAGAAGCAGGAATTGAACAAGATATTATTTTTCTTATATCTATCAGTTTTTGTGCAGAACTGATGGTACTTTGGTATTTTTGATATCCTGATAAGTACTTTGTAAGTTTGGATAAGTGTAAACTTGACAAGCATTCAATGATTCCTTGATATGATTGCTTGAAAAGGTCTGGGGCCAGAATGCCTGGAAGCTCTGGGTCTGCAGAACCAGAGGAAGTCCTCCCACCAAGTATGAGACCAAAATATTGAAAGCCTTAACCTAGTCCTTCTTATGAGTACCTGAAGTATGAAAATGTGTCTGCCAGTGGGAATGTCCCATGGCTGCTGTGGTAGCAACTCCAGAGCAGCTGGCTCTAGAGCATATTGCATTTCTTGCCATGTAGAGGTAAACTTTGAAGCCACCAGAAACAGAGGTTTAAAATAGATCCAAGTTCTCATTTACACAGCAGAAAATCCAGGTGCTCTGAGGAAACCACAAATCTTGGAGCTTCCAGATTCGTAGGGGGAATTTCTGGCAGGAGCCATAGGGATTTGTGTCTGGGGAGAGTTGTCAGGGCAGGGCTGTTGGGAAGCCTTGCCCCAGCTCTTTCAGAGCTGCAATTAATGGTTAAGGAATTGACACGCGTGGCAATGGCACAGCACAGCTGTGCTGTCTGGAGGCTATATTTCATTTCAGAAATGTTTTCCCCCATTTTTTCTTGTAAGTGAGACTGGGCACAGGGGAAAGGTGTGAGATAAACGCAGGCACCCATCCGCCCCCTTAGCCATGTGCACTGCTCGTCACAGCATCCCTACAGTGCAGCAGAGCTCCCAATATAGATATGACCGCTTCTGCCTCAGCAATGTCTTTATACAATGTTGCTGATGATACTCCACAAGAACTTATTAGCAAATACTTAATTAAAGTCCTCTTCTTTGCCTAACCATCCTGTTTCTCTCTTTTTTTTTTGGGGGGGGGGTTCCCCTTACATTACCTCATCTCTTTTCTGAACAGTTGTTCTTGATATGTCTTTTATTTCCATTGCAAATTCTTTGAGACAGGTGTTAGTCATTCAGCATGTTTTGTAAAGTGTTGTGTACACTTACACTTCTATCTAAGCACAAAACAATAAAAGCAACGTCTTGAAAGATTTACTGAACAAAGCAATAACATAAGAACAATTTCTTCAAAGAGGATAAAATAGTTAACAGCAAAATTCTCATTTAATCTTACTAGATCATGGGATAATTCCCATAACTGTGAGATTATTGACACCACTGTGTATATTGTTGTTTTAATTGTTTGCTAATTAGCAGTTCATGGAGCAGACCAAATTGCTGCTTGGCATGCTGCACTGTGGCACAGCTTTGGCTCCCCCTCTCTCCTACACCCCATCTGTTCTTCCCCTCTCTCCTTCCCCTCTCTCCTTCCATTAGCTGTGAGCAGGGGACTATGCTTGCTCATCGACTCAGATGAGAAAGCAGATTTTCACCATCTGACTTGGTCATTCTGGAAATTTAAAGCATAATTGAAGAAGGTGGGGTTTTTGTCTTCCCTAAAATAATATTGCACTAAAATAATAACAATAAAAAGCCCTCTACTCCCCGCCTTCAAAGCTTCAGACCAGAGAAATGAGCAAAGAAGTAACATCAGGGGGGAGAAAAAAAAAAGAAAAAAAAAGATGAAAACATCTGAACAATAGGTTTCAAAGTAACAGACTAGTTTTCTTTGCTGTTTCTATAGCCACAAAGTAGTACGCACATGAGCAAAAGTAAAAAGGACAAAATGCAAGCAGCAGCAACTTCTCTGAATAAACATGAAAGATTACTGACATGAAACAGGTCCCTGCTCCCATTTCATGTCATCTAACTCACTGTTTGAAATGCAAGCATTTTATTTTGAGCTCACAGGTCCAATTATTGTTCTCCAAAATCATACAAAAATCTGGATAAATGGTGTGCATTGTATCTTATGCCTGACCTGAAATCTACTTTTATTTCAAAGCTGTGGCCTGTCAGAGGTGGAGGCATGAGTTGCAGTCTTCAAAATTGTTTTAAAAATTGCCCCCATTACTTGCTCTGAAATGAATGTGAATTTTGTGTCCTGTTCTTCACCATGGTTTGGAAGTTCTAGACTTGAGTGAATTCAACAAAGGGAATGACATATTGATGTGCCAGAAAATAGTTTATATAAATACGTAGTAACAAAACAAGGATGCAATGCCAGCACCACTTTCTATTTCTTATATATTCCTTTACATCTTGGTTGTGCTTGGCACCAGAAATGGAAGTTAGTGTCCTTTAGCTAATGGATGATTTTTATTTTTTACCTTCCCCAAGCATCCAAATTAAAATAATAATTATTGTTATAAAGGTTAATGCCACAGTTATCTAATTGCCATCAAAAGCAAAAAGAGCAGGAGATATTAAAAACACTGGGATCTGATTCCTTTGTAGATATGGCAGCAATTTTGGGCATTTGTCCCTCTGTAACTGTGCTGCTTTCTGTCCTTTGTAAGCCTCGAGATGTCACATCAAAAACTGAGCACATCTCCGCTTAATAGGTTAAACAGAAACTGTGCATGAGGAATGTTTTTTCCAGCACCCTGAATTCTGCAGGCCTAACTAGCTAGCCAGCCACGTCAAGTTGTGTTCCTCAAATGAATTGACTTTCAGAGTTATTTCAAGGAAACAGAATATAGCAACGTTAGCACTTCTCTTTTTACAACTGCATTATAATTCAGTACTGTGAATTGCACATTTATTTCTGTCCTGCCACCTATCTCAGGCAGAACTCAGGCTTATGATCACAGCTGCATATGTACAGATGTTAAATGCCTTTGAAATGATACCTTGTACAGCTGCAATTTTAAGATCATACTTTGTATAGCCGTAATTTTTCTAGACCTTTGTATGAGATGCAATTATCAGACAAATACACAAATCATCACGATGTCCAACTACAGCTTCTAAAAATACTTTCTAGTTAATTTTTTCACATCTTTCATTTTGATTTTTATGTCTTTCAGGACCAGCAATGTTCGGGTTTTGGCCATACGCTTGCACCCAGTGTCCACTGGCAGCATTGTAGCTGTCACTTCTCCTTAATATTGCAAAGCTGTTATCTTTTAATTTCTGGTGATGAAACTGCATAATGAAATGTGTAAAAAGTATCTAATTCAAGTCGATGGCCTTTTCGTTAGCTTGACATGAATATCTGTTCTGTGAAGGGTTGTAGAGAAAGAGCTGTAGAGAGACACGCGGTCACCTTTGTACAGTGAGCCTCTCAACAAGGCGTTGCTCTTAAGAGCCTCAGGTGAGGCTCATCTCTGCAAGGCGAGGCAGCGTAATGTCTCAGGAATGTAAGGAAGATAATTCTGGGTGTCTCTCTAGGCTCCTGGAGATGGAAGAAAACAAGGTGAACTGTTCAAAAAGTCCATTGGATGTAGAATAAAATTATTGCATTGTTATGCTGTAATATTACAGAAAAGTTGTAAAGTTGCTTAATAGTTGCTCCACTGTCCTCCATTATCTCATTATTATTTAAGCAAGTTACATCATGGGATCAGCAAACACTTGGTTACAGGTATGAAACAGTGTAGCTGACACATATCAAAAGGAGGAATTTAGTATTTTGTTCTGTTGTTGACTTTGGGAGATTCATGTTTTGCGTAAAATAAAATATATTTTAAGGTCCTCCAGAGACAGTCAAGTGGCTGTGACATCACTAATAAAATGAGGCTGCTGAATGACAAATGCATAACTAGGGAAGATTTGTTCTTTTTGTTAGGGGGCAGAGAGTTGTTTTGGTTTGGATTGTAATTTTTTTGAGAATGCCTGCAGTTTGTCAGGAAACTGAAAATAGATTAGCAGACACTGCACTTAAAAGATATTTTAGTGTACTCTGAGTGCCAGCACACTCACTGGAGATGATGCTTAGGTATTCTTCTACTTTCATCTTTGGTTGTCCTAACTAAGTGTCTTGACAATACTTGCCACTTATCTCGTGCAGCATTTGCCTTATGCCACTTTCCCACATTCAGAATCAGGTTTTATATTTGATGTTTGCTACAGAGATAGAACCATTCTTCCTGAGAGATTATCTCTTCCTAGCCAAAGAGAGAGCAAAGGCATCCACGCTGTTCTTTGTGTATCTACTCATTGTTTGTAACAATGTGTTCCACGGGACACCGCAATGTTATCTCAAATATTCAATAGGAATTGAAAGAACAAATCACCCACGATTATACTCCTTTCTCTCAGATAAATCTCAGGTGTGACAATACTGTAAATAATAAGAAGCCTTTT
>NW_009233516.1:0-19469 GCF_000690835.1 Fulmarus glacialis | reverse complement strand
GCCGCCCCCGCGCCGGCGGTCTGCTCGGCCCGTCCAAAACCGCCGTTTATGGACCCTACGTCCGACCTGTAAAGCCCCAGCGGTTTCTCAGCTTCGTGCGGGGAGGAACGGAGGAGACGCGCGTGCGAGAAGGCAGCGGCAGGAGGACATCTCTTTGCCTGGATCTTTCCTCGGTCACGAGATTTTTATCCAGTGGCTTTGCAGTTCCGCTCCTTAGTTTGGATGTTTTAAGCGTCAGCTACCTTGCTAGATGTGTGGAAATTGGCACAGAATTTGCCAGCCTCGAAATACGGTTTCAGTCCTTTCAGAGCTTCGTGTTCCTGTAGCAGCAGTTCTGGGCACAGAATGTAGTGTTTTGAACGGTCAGGTTTTTCTTTAACCGGCAGTACAACTGCTACCTTTATCATTCATAAAACATGTTGCTTTTATTTTTAAAACACCAGCACTTTGCTAATGTTTAGAGGTAGGCAAACAGTTGATTTAATAGGGATAATATTGTTCAAGACAAAATTAAGAAGGGACTGCTGAGGTCACAGAATTCTGTTTCCTTTATCTGTAGGAAGCCACAGAGATAGAGGCTGGATGATGTCCTAAGACATTAACTGATGAGGGGAGAGCAAACCACATATTAAACAACTTTGGTAGTTGAATTTTGTGTAGGGTGCAGATTTTTTTTTTCTGATGCCTATCTTGGCAATCAGAAATCACTGAACTAAAAAGCTATTCCCACATCACCATTCTGCCTTATCATATTGCAGAAATGATTTTCAAAGAGACATAAAGACAAAAAAAATTTCAGTTGCAAACTTTTATGCCTGCCTTGTGAGTAGATGATGTTATTAAAGATAAAGGTACTTCAAAGATTGCAGTACAGCAGATCTTTCTTCCTCTTTCTGTTGGCTAAATAGAGTTTTTTCCTTTTAATCTAAAAATAATACTATTTTCCAGGTGCTGCACTTGAGTTTTCAGCGTTAAATCACGTTATTTCTGTTTCTTCATTATCAACTGACTTTTAAAAGAAGTGGAAATGTTTTGCTTACTTGCAAAAAAACCCCACTATGTTTAACAAAATGTGATCTTTTTGTCAAAATCTGTTTGGCTGTGTTCTTTCATGTTTCTTTCTTTTTTCATTTAAAAATTGCTGCAGAGTGGAAGAATGCTAATACAAAATACAGAGTGTTTCCCGGATTAGGAAAACAGCTAGCGCATAAGTGCTGGATTGTATTATTATTTGCGCAGTTAAAGCTTCTCAGCATTAAGTTACCGAAGGTTTTATGTGCTGGAAGAGCCCTCACGTGACTGCAGTCTTCCCCGTTTTGCCCTCTTTAGGTGGATAAGATAGTGGACCAGCTGCAGCAGTTCGTTCAGAGCTACGATCTGGCTGCCCTGCGGGATTACTGGAGTTATCTGGACCGACGCCTTTTCAGCCGTTTGGAAGATGTGTACCGGCCAACAGTGAACAAGCTGAAAACCAGCTTGTTCCGATACTACCTCATCCATACTGTTCAGGTAGTGTTTGATTTCTAGGCTTCTGTTTTAAAAAGATCCTGGTCTCTGAAACCAGAGCAATGAAATACCCTTGTGAGCCTCTGACAGGCCTGGTGGGTAAGGGACAAGCAATTCATGTGTCATGTATCAGGAGTGTAGTAAAGAGTTTGACGTGGACTCGCATGACAAGCTTGTAAGCATGCTAGGGAAGCTTAGGCAAGAGGGAAGTACGGTTAGCTGGGAGCAAGATACTCACTCGGACATAAAGGCGGGTCCCGCTCAGACAGGATGGCTGTACTGCTAGCTCGCTCCTACTCAGCTTCTGTTGATAACTTGGTTACCGGGAGAGATCACAAGGTTTGTAAACACCTCCTCGTGGGGCATTGGCATGAGAACAGAGGAGGACAAGAACAGTGATCAAAGCAATCTTCATAAGTTGAAGAAACAGGCAGAAAAAAGCTCCAAGCATCTGTACGTAGGTGGGAGTAGTCAGCTGCTTGGGTGCAGAATAAGGAACGATTAAGCAGGCAGCAGCAGTGCAGGGAAGGGCCTTACTGCAGTGCTGGGGATCAATAAGCAGGACTCAGTCAGTCCTTCCAGGCACCACGGTTCTTAAAGCATCAAGGAGTTGGGAGGGTCCAGAAGAAAAAAAAGGTGACTTGCAGTTGGTGGAGTGGAGTTTTAGTTTATATGAGAGGGGAGAAGTAGGCTTCAAATCTGTACAAGGTGATGTGAGAGAGAAAATGAGTGAATGTTGTTTGCTTCAAATAGAACAGAAAATAATGAGCTTAACAGAAAATAATGAGCTTAAAATGGAGCAGAGATTATCTGGCTGAAACCCTAGGAAAGTCAATGGAATATATTAGACAGGGTGGGCTTTGGCCAACAGAATAGACAAATACCTGTCAGGAATTAATGTTTCATTCCTTACCATTTAGAAGCAATGTTTCCTCCTTGATTCCATTCCCTGACTGAAAATCTTAAATGATGGGTGTTGGTGGAGGAGTCAAACTCTAATGCACATTTCCAGAAGTGTGTTTTTTCTTGTTTTGTTTTGCCCTGTGCTTACCCTGAGGCGTGACTGTTCTGTCTGAATAATGTATCAGATGGAAACCTTTTCAGGCTACATCTGCTGTCAACTTGAGTAATTTGAAATATACTTTGGTCCTGTATACGAATGCTCATGTCTTATGTCAATGCACAAACTGCACTGGTTTAGCTGGAAATCAATGTAAGTGATGAGTTTGATTTGCCTCAGCCTTTAAAGAAGACTCTGGTGACTAGAAATAAGGTCAGATTAAGTGCATTTGTGAGCTTCTCCTAGCGTATTTGAGATTCTTTTGTTCCTAGATGAATTTGTTAACTCTAACCACTTGCTCTGTTGGGAGGTGAAAGTAGCTGTTAGTGTGCTCATAACAGAGCAAATATTCCTAGAATCCATGTGGTGGCATGAATAGAAGCATGAGCCCTGTTCTTCTTGCTGTGTTTCAGACCGGCCGCAATGACAAGGCGCAGGAGTTTTTCCTCAAGCAGGCCTCTGAGCTCCAGAACCAGGCGGAGTGGAAGGATTGGTTTGTCCTGCCCTTCCTCCCTGCCCCAGACTCCAACCCCACCTTCGCCACCTATTTCTCACGCCAGTGGGCAGATACGTTTATCGTGTCTCTGCACAACTTCCTGAGTGTCTTATTTCAGTGCATGCATATCCTTTTTTGCAACTAATAGTTAAATCTCCCTTGCCCTGGTGTTATGCTTACTATTAACAGTGGTGCCAAGAATATAGTATTACAGAACTTGCTGCTTTCAGGTGATTGTTTAAAGCCAAGACTTAATAGGAAGCTGTTTTTTTCCAGAGGATGTTGGAACAGTTATTGTTCAATTATCTAATGATATGTTATATTCCCTGGGCACAAACAATTGTGGTTGTTGCTAATGCTGAACCCATCCCTATGCTAGTGACGAGAAATGTTGTGCACATCTTATTCTGAAACGCTTTTCCTCTTTGCTTGGCGTAGTACAAAACAGGCATGCAACCTTGGGTCACAGTCCATAACTGAACTAGCATCTCCTGTTAGACCCTTCGCTGGGTTCATATGTTCACCACATTGTCTAGTGACAGCTCGCTGTAATAGGGCAGTTCAACGTTGGCAGAAATAACAGCTTTTGTCCCACACTATCGAGTTCTGACCTTGTTTGTTTGCTGATGGGCAGGTTTATCCTGCAGCTGGAATACAGCTCATCTTGAACTGTTTCTTCAGTGTACACTAATGCAGTAACATAACCCATCTCGTCCTCTACTTCTGACATGTAAAAAGGAAGAATCTAAAAATCCTTGCAAAGCCTATGTGAAATAGTGTGTGCAACAGTAAAGTACAAAGAAAGTACAAAGTTGCCTTAGGTAACTAAGCTGTTACTAGTCTTTTGGCCTTGCACATAATTCTTGCTAGTAGTATGGACTGGGCAGCTTTGCTTTCTTACAGGCAAATGGCCGGTATGATATCCTGGCTTTTAGAATTAAGCCAGGTGTACACAAGTTCTTGCCTTGGTTTTCTTTAACATTCCTCACCAGTTCCAGTCATTTTGAACTTTGAAGCTGAATGTCTCAGGAGCAGCCTCATACAAGAAGAAAATGAATTGTTGCGGCATAAGGTCAGAACTGAAGTCACTCTTTAGTTGCTGACTGTATGAGGCTGTGAGTTTTGTAAAATTGGTTCCATCCATTCAAGAAAGTTGTAACTGTTCAGTTCAGTGCAGTTATTCCAAGGCAGATTCTACTATAAGTCCTTTGTTATTTTGGTTTATCTTTCAGCTGTCTCCAGCAAACTTAAGGTTGTGATCATATCGTGAAATGTCTGTTTATGGTATTACTGTCCCTCCTCTGGAAGTGACTGTCCCTTTCCCTGGCTATCTGACAGGTGGCTGGATACTCTGCAAACTCCTTTCCTGTTACACTGCAAAGTCAAGACAAGCTGAAACTAGTGGCAGGTTAAGTGCATATATGGCTGACTTTGCATGGAAGCTTGTGAATAGTATTCAGTCATTTCCACATTTTAGCTGATGGAGCAATAGAAATGGGCAATAATTTCTGGCAAAGAGGAAGAAACCATTACTTCTGAAATGGCCAGTTCACCATGGTTGAAGTGCACTTAAAGCAGTTTAGATCAACTAATGGAAATGTTGTGAATGTCTGTTTCCCAACTCTAGACCTTACAGTAAACTGTAAGAAGGTTCAGACAAAATGTCGCCCAGCTCCGTGTGTCTTGTTTTTGACAGTATCATCAGCAGATGCTTAGAGAGATGGTGTAAGAAGATATAACACGGGTCGGTCCTTTCCTAGTGTAATTTCCTATTAGAGAGATTCGGGAAATCTACAGTTTAAGAACTTTCTAAACTACAGATTGCATGTGGATGATCACATACAAGTGGGAAGCCTTATTCATGTAAGCAGGACTTTAGTTTCACTTCCTCAAACATACCAAGTAAAAGCTCTCTTTGTATGAATACTTCAGTAAAGTAAGTTTTGTGGTTTACCTTCTGTGTTACAAAACATTATGTTTTATGTTGTGCTTCCTGTTTCAACTGTTTTGGTAGCTGATCAATGCTGTTTATTTGTCCTAAAAATGTTGAAGTAAAATAGAATAATTGATTCAAAAAGGAGGCTGTTTCGCAAAAGAAAAGTGAGGTTTGTCACTGTGTACTGTATGGAGTCAGTGGATCAGGCAAACTTTGACAGGAGAGTTCTGCAAAGATGGTCAGTGAATAGGGGCAGCAGGATAAGGTATATTTTGAAATAGCACTCTCTTATTTCCTTCAATTTTGTATTCTGTACTTTTAGTCAAATTAAAGCTGTTTTTTTGTTTGTGGAATGTTGATTGATACCACTTACAGACAGCATAAGTGTTCTCTGGCAAATAGGCAGAGGTGAAAACTAGACTTTCCTTTTTGGAGAACTGCTCGGGTTAGAAAAGGAAGCAGCTACCTATAGAATACAGGTTTAAATAAAAAATGGTGTAAATAAATACTGAATTCAATGCTAGTTGAAATTAAGTAGTGATTCTGATTTCACTGTTGAAATGAATGCAAATACATGAATAGCAAGCTGGATTTCCAAAGCTTCTTTTTCTTCTTGTGATTTCTTTCCTTAAATACTATGGTAAAAGGAAAAAGAAGAATTATATCTGAAAAACAAATGTGTGGAAACAGAAGAGCCTGAGGAACTCTTCACATGAGCAAGAGTCACAGGCATAAACCACATCCGTCACAGAAAGCTGCATCCTGAGGTTCCTCTCTGCTAAGGGGGAAAAAGAAAAATGTCTCTTTCTCCATAATGTGGAGATAAATCTCACTGTCATGCTCGGGAGGGAGCTGGGCAGGGTGTGGAGCTGGATTTCAGGGTGACCTGATGGCGTTGGCCTCAGTGCACCCTACCAGCTCACCAAACCCTTTGCTGTGGGAAGATGATTACCTTCTAGGCTCAGTGCCCATATATTGTTACTGCCAGTCATGTGCATTGCCCTGGCCTTGAGCTGCCTGCGGGGAGTGGCTGATCAGCTCTGCCCTGGCTGCTCTCATTTCCCAGCACCATTAATGTCCATACAACAACAGCCCAAGGAGAGGAGTGAAGGGTTTTAAGTAGGCTCCAGTTTCGTGTGTGTAAGGTACTGATTGTTTTGACTACTTGGAGTAATGTGGTGCTCAGCCAGTCAGAGCAGCTTTCTTCCCTTCCCACCCTTCTAAAGCTGTTGAAATAAAAGGAGTAAACAACTTCAGCAAGTGGGAAGGAGGTGAATCTCAGAGACCCTCGATTTACTTGGCTCTCTTCTCTCGTTGTAGCTGTTTGCTTTGCAGGCTGAATCCTCCCGCATGAAGAAAGAGGAACTGGAGGTGGAACAAGCAGTTGTGCATCACAAGTTGCCTGCATATGTGGCCAACATGGATCGACTAGGGGACTCTGAGCTGTGAGTGCCTGCAAGGGAGGAGCTGGGGACAGGCTCTGCTGCTTTTATTGCGGCAAGGAGGCTCCTGGAGGGTCATTTCCTTGTTCCCTGCCCTGGGAATCAATGCAGAAAGACATCCAGGCAGAAATTCTGGTGACTTAAGTGGGTTTAATGAGGGAATTCATGATGGGCATCTCTCCCGCCATTTGGGAGGGAGATTCTTGCCAATTTGTGAGAACCCAAGCACACATGGAAGTGATTCTGCTCTGCTCTCAGCATTACACCAAGGTGTTCTGGGCAGCCAGCGCACTGGTAGCAGTGCAATACCCTGCAGTATTGCTCAAATGAAGTGGATTGTCTCTTGACTCCTATTTTCTTTAGTGCCTGCGGTGCAGTAGGTGACTGTGCTGTGTTGTTTTGTAGACACTTTACTTCATGACCCAAATGGGTCATTGTTACCCAGAGATGCTTTCTTGCTTTTGCAAAGTCAAGGGAGGAGGAGTTTCTCCTCTGCAAGGCTGTTATGCACAGAATTCCTCATAAACTTGCTGCAGTTAAAGTATGTTTTATGGCTACATCTGTTGTATTCCTATCTGTGGAAATTAGGCAACATACACAGTGATACACCTTGGTTAATTGTTATTTAAACTCTTATTTTTCCCCCAGTACACAGTCATGCAAGCCAAGTCTGCATGTTTGAATTCATTGTGTTATTGAGATTTTTTTTTCCTTGCTTTAAAAGGTTCTGAAACAAATGTAGCTTAGCCGAAGTATTAATAACACTGCTGGGGCTTTGACTTTCTCATGTGCTTCTTTCACTTCTATTCAGACAGGAGGGGGATTGATCAAATTATGCCGCTGATGATGACAAATAGAAGTTGTAGCAGAGACCACACACAAAGTCTTTGTTTTAGTCTAAAATTGTCTGATTAAATAGTCTTAAGTGTCTGGTGAACTGTCTTGATAACTGCACTCTGCACAGCACAGGCTACACAGTTTAATTTGAGATTTTTGGGGTTTGTTTTGTTTTTTTGTTTAACTATTCTGTATGGAAAGCCCTGATGTTCATCTGCACACGTGGGGGAGAGAGACGTGAGGGATTGGATAATTTATTCCCATATTCATTTTTGTCCATTTGTATTAGAAAAATTTGCCTTAGAAGTGGCGTTTCTTGTGTGTGCAACTTGTTTCTTAGTCTGGGGGCCAGTTCTGGTTGCTTTTTCCATGTCTCTGCTCAACCCAAAGCCCAACTTTGGTAGAACAGTTCCTTCCTAGAAGAGAGGATAGACGCAGTGAAGGTGATTGTATTCCCCTTCCTCGGGGTGCTGCTCTGCTCTCGGAGGAAGCTGTAGCGGAGTGAGGTCAGACAGTTATGTTCTAGGAAGCAGCTGCTACTCTTGGTGTTGTGGGCTGAGAAGGGGGGTGTGTGTAATCCTAGAAATGGACTTAAACTTTCTTATTTTTTTTAGGTCCCATTTTTGAGATATTGAGGGCCTGTGCTTTAAAATTGCTGAACATGACTTGCTGAATATCTAAGGGTGTTCAGTGAAACACTGGATACTGAGTGCCTCTCAAAGTATGTCTGTTTTATGCCTGGAATTGGGAATCCCAGCTGAGTAGGTCCTTTGGAAATCTGGGTTCCCCTGCCTTTCCCTTAGGGTCTTTCTAAACTAACCAGATGGAGTGGAAGGAGTTTGAGGTGGCCCTACAGGGAATTCGGGAACAGCTGGGCCTACTGTGGCATCTCTGAGAAGTGAGCTTTGGTTACAGTAATTATAATGATCTGCTCCAGGCACTAACAGGAGGTTTTAAAACAGTTTTTTAATGCATAGTGGTCCATCAGCTTGGAAAGGAACATCTGTCCTTCAGTGGTTCAGACAGCTGGCACTTTGCTTGGTGGGTGGTCTTTGATCAGGTTGTTTGGCTACACTTTCATATTCACTTTGGTGGTGTTTGTTTGTTGTGTGGGATTTTTTTTTGTGTGGTTTTTTTTTTTTTTTTCCTCTTAATTAGTGATATGACCTGCAGCCAGAGGAGTACTGCACATTCTCTTCAGTCCCGGGGAGGCTTTCTGTCTTCTTTTCTCCCCCAAAGTAAAAAGGGCCCTTCCAGACCAGCCCATCCAAGTGGGGCTTCTCCAACGCAGACTGGCAGTATGCTGCTAGGGAAGAAAGAACCAACAAATCACCAGGTAATTCTCAACTGTGATCGTTGAGAGGTGCTGAGTATCCAAGGAGTTAACTTGCAGCACAGCACTGCTCCAAGCTTTTGCTTCCACCTGAAAAAATGAGATGTCCTTGCCTTCCTTGCAAGTATGTGCTGGGCCTGAATGCAGCACAAGAACAGCTGCTGTTCTCTGGGGGCTTGTGGAGCCCTTGCAGGTGCTTGATTTCTTTGCCTCCTCTTTTGCTCTTTGTTCCGCAGCCTAGCACAAGCGTAACTTTGCCAAATCATTCCTCTGCCTTCCAGAGTGCGAAAGGAAAAGAAGGAACAGTGAGCTGTAAGGACGGGAAGAGCCACTTCAGTGGGTTAGTAGCAGGCGAGTCAAGTTCCCTGCAGCAGCGGCAGAAGCGCTTGCAAGAGCATGGGAAGGAAAGGAAGGAACTGGTGTCGAAAGGGACCTTCCAGGTACCGGGCAACACTGCAAGGCTGGGAAGTGGAGGGCTGGTATTTCTGCAGTTTATTGTGCTAAGTGGTAAAACAAGTGCAAGTGTTCCCATTAAGCTTCTGAATTGCTATTCAGATCTAACTGTATCAAAGGTTAATCTCTGTAGTTAATCAACACCTTCCACACTAGGTTTATTTCTGTGTCCTTGGAAGGGAATCAGTATTGACATTTCAAATGGAAGAAGAGTTGTCTTTTGTCATGATCTTTTCAACAGCCTGGTCCTGGGGAGGGTATGTTTCATCCACCTTAATTTTTGTTCAAATACCTTGTTATAATCCCCATTCCTTAGTGGCAATGGGCTTGGCTCACCCATCCTGCCCAAGTGAGTTCTCTCCTGTGGGTTCTTATGCTGGTTTGTGCAGGCTCTGCGTAGGACACATAAAAATTGGTAGAAAGTTTTGCTGGATAGGAGTGGAAATACCCTTCATAGCAACGTTTGCTTTTTGGAGTTTTTTTGCACTGGGTGTTGTAGTTTTGC
The DNA here is from genome assembly GCF_000690835.1 of Fulmarus glacialis. Taxonomy (NCBI): domain Eukaryota; kingdom Metazoa; phylum Chordata; class Aves; order Procellariiformes; family Procellariidae; genus Fulmarus; species Fulmarus glacialis. The sequence continues at coordinate 9,901 of NW_009233516.1, read as the reverse complement.
CTGGGGGTGTGCCCTGCTTTCTAATCCAATGAAATAATAAAACTGTGTCCTGGATTTTCACCGCTGAAAGTCAGCGGACTACTTCTCTTCACCCGTGTATGTCTGGCTTTCAGCAGCCATGTGGTCAGAGGATACAGAGCACAGGAGGAACGATGGCAGCATCTCAGCCGTGTTTATTTTGGCTGTATGAGACACTCTGCCTTGGGGGAGAGACATTGCTGAGGGACAGTTGCCTATCGGCCCGTATGTGTGGCTGTTCTGCATGGGGGAGCGCTGCTTTAGAGAGGAGATGTTACTCCACCACTGAGCATTCAAGGCTATGAGAGAACTTTTTTCTTCACGGCTCATCTAAAACATTTTGATTAAACATTGGTCAGAAAATTGCAAAGCCCAATTTCCCAATCCTTTGACTTTCCTTTTTCTGTGATGTTCCAGGTTAAGGTACTGTTTTCCTGGCTTTGTAAAAGTTGCTTCTGGTGCTCTAGGGGAAGCTGATACTATTTAGCTTTCTCTTGTTCTCAACAGATGTGAGCAAAAAGGAAAGTGAAAGGTGGCACTGTTTCTTTCACGAGTGTCATTCAGTGGTTGTAATCTCCCCACATTAACTAACACAGAGAGAGGCATTCTTGGATTTATTTCCCAATCTTCCAGCTTTGTGGTTTCAGATTATTTGATTATGCAGTGTTTGACCCATTGCTCAAGATGTGAAAGCTACTCTAATTAAGGCAAGGATGTGTTAGGGAACAGGGATTCAAAACCATCAATACCAATACCATTTTGGGGCATTTCATCTTCAGAGGATGGTTTAGGAAAGAAATGCTTGCAGATGTTTTACTGGCTATGTGCTGTATCTGCTTCTTACTCAGCTTCTGGTGGCAAGGGAAGACTAAGGTGCTTTTAAACACTGCTGTCTGCTGCAGCGCAGATCTTGTCTGATTCAAATACCTTCACCTCATAAAACTGCATTTATTCTATTTGTCCTGTCAAATTGGGTTTTAAGCTTTTGGACTCATGTGTTGACTCTACTGTTGTCATCAGCCAGGTGGCTGCAATGGTTGACCCAGTGCACACAGACTAAATCTCCGGCAGATGAGGATAATCCATCCACTGGGGCTCACCATCCAACAAGAGTTTTTGTGCAGGTTTACTGAGCTGCATATTATACAGACTTAACTTATATTGCTGAAAGCAGGAATTCCTTGAAATATGTTGATTTGCTTGTGAATCTTTGAATTGTGCTCTAATGGCATCAAAATGGGTCTCTAATATCAGCTGAGGTATGCAAACAGAGATGCTGTGGTTCCTTTAATTCTTACAGAAAAGTGTATGGCTGGGCAGATGGATGGGGATCTAAGGGAGTCTACAACCAAGGAGGCCATATTAAATGGTGCAGTTGTGCAACACACTATCCTTGTGCTCAGAAAGGTCCCTGCAGAAGGGGTGTTGAGCTGACAATGCTTCTGTTTCAGTGCAGCTTCTTGGTTTTTTTCTCCCAGCAGGCTGGGGTGCCTGAAGAGCTTGATCTGGAGCTGCTACTTCCTTGTATTTCACACAGGATTTCTTCCTTCAGGGCCAAAGTGCTGAGAAGAAAACAGATCCTAGCACAGCTGAGACAGAGCCGTGCTCAGAGCTGCATGCTGAGCAAGCAGAGACTTCAACCAAAATGCCCACCAGCAGCGCAGAGGCTGTGGGGGTCCGGCAGGAGCCGCCTTTCATCGTCCTGAGCCAGGAGGAGTATGGGGAGCACCATTCCTCCATCATGTACTGCAGGTAATGGACTGGCAGAAGAGGGCTTTCTCACAGACGCCTCTGTAGAGGACCAGCTGTGTCTGGCCTCTTTCTCCCAGCCTCTGCTCTGTCCAGCACATTGTGCATGTACTCTTGGTTGTAGGGCAGTCGAATTGGTGTGACTGAAAATAGCCTGTGGCTTGTGCAGTGAGAATGGATGGAGATCTTTGTGATTGGGAGATGCCAGCCAAGAGGAAACTCTCTGGGAAAGCAGGATGGTATTGCTTTATGCATTATTGCTTTATGCATTATGCTTTGCATGTGGAGCTTGGTGCGCTTGATTGTGCCAGTTACTGTGGACTGAACGGGAAGTGGTGCAAGGAAGTTCTGATTCCTGCAGAAGGAATTGGTATGTGGCCAGGAGAGGAAGGATTACTGGGGTATCTCCTCACATCTAAGAACTTTAGTTCTTATCCAATCAGTTTCCTTCTGCACATAGGGTTGATTGTTCCGGACGGAGGGTGGCCAGCTTGGATGTGGACGGGGTCATCAAAGTCTGGTCTTTTAACCCCATAATGCAAACTAAAGCTTCATCCATTTCCAAATCTCCATTGCTGTCTCTGGAATGGGCGACCAAGCGTGATCGGCTGGTGAGTACTCTGCGTGTGGAGGCTCAGGAGTCACAGCAGATGATTTAGGGCTGTGTTGTTACGTGTTGCACATTAACTTCTTAGACAGCTGCGTTGTGGATAAGGGCAACAGTTAGTTTCCACTGTAGTGGGACATGGGGAACTGAAGCCTGTAGGGTCTAAGAAAAACTAGAGTGGGGAGTGTGCGCTGTTGAGCAAGGAATTCAGCCCCGGTTGCCCTGAGACAGAAGTTCCCACTCTGCAGTGTGGGTACAGCTGCAGATAGAAGTAGCTCCTTTCAGAGAAGTGCCTCTCTCCAGGCAGAGCAGGCAGCCACTTGTAAAGGCAGGGAGAAGCAACCTTGTACAAGAGCCCATGGGAACCCTGCAGCAGGGAGCTGTGGAGCTTTACTTGCACTCTGAGCCAGAAGCAGAGAAGGGAGAGCAGGGCTGAGGAGCAGGGGTGTGGTGTTGGCATTCTGCTTGTGCGGGTGTGAAAAGGGCTCCATAGCCAGTTTTATACTGGTGCCTTATGAGTTCGGGGTTGGTGTGTGCGTAAGGAGCTTGGGGTTTGTTTAAATATCATGCCAGTTTAAATGTTTCCTATAGCATTTTTTCTCTAGTTCTGTTACTAGAGAGGAGCCTTATGTTATATGCATTCTTCTGAGTCCTAGAACTGTTGCTAGCTTTTCATGCCCTCTCTTGGCGAAGAGACAGGGCTGCGTGAGAAGGCAGGCCTGCAACTGAGGGAATATTGTTCCGATTCTGGCACTGACAATGTGTTGCTGCTAAGCCCAAAATGCCACCTGTGAAGAGCTGGTGCTACAGCTTGTCTCTTTCTTTTCTTTTGCTCTTAAAAAGGAAGTTGTCCATGCAGTTGTTCTGATGTTACTTCTCCATTGTGGAGCTTATTTCCTGCTTGCTGATAGAAAGATTATTCTTTCTGAAATGTATGGGGATTCAGCAGCAAATCAGGCTCTGAAGTGAGAAGGATCTGGCTTGCTTCATTTTCTTTGATAATGCATCCCTCCATGGTTTTACTTCTGATTCAAATTGTAGCACCACTGATAAAGCATGTGTGAGCCCTTCTGAATGATTTCATTCTCCCCTGGATGAAAGGAGGTGGCTTCTACTTGGTTTTCTCTTAAACTTAGATTGTTAATTCTGCGTTACTCTTTCCTTGCTCCCCTAGATATTGAGACTCCACATACGTTTTGCATCCTATAATGTTGAGCCATGCTCTAGAAAGTGGCTTTTACTCCACCTTGGTGCCTATCAGATCTTTTTCTCACTGGAAAGCAGTGTTTTCACTCTGACTTCTGTGGCTCTGGGGTAGTCCTACTCCGCGTGATATGCACAGAAAGACAAGATGTACCCTAATGGAGTGATGTTTAATCTGAATGCATAAGTAGAAAAAAAAATTCCTCTGTGGTATTGGTGGTTGTTGGACAGCATCATTGTACTCACTGACGCTCTTTCCATCTCCTCCTTGCTGGTTTCAAGTTATTGCTTGGCAGTGGGGTCGGGACAGTTCGTCTTTATGACACAGAAGCGAAGAAGAATCTCTGTGAAATCAGCATTGATGAAGACATGCCCAGGTAACTCCAGAATACTGATTTTTATATATAAATATAAATGTTGTTGTTTTCAACTGTGAAAAGGTAGGTGAAGTCTCAATGTTCCTGTTGCTTTCCTGCAACTGCAGGACTAGTAGCCTTCATCCAGAGGGCAGTCCCTGTCTGAGCAGCGTAAAACTGCTCGGTTAAACAGGAGACGCTCAAAATGTGTCTAAGCATAAAAATCCTGCCCTCCTTTACAGTGCACCCTGTCTTGCAGGATCTTAATGGGAGAGCTCATAGTCGAGTGTTGTGATTGAGGCAGCTGCTGGAGAGAGGCAATTCAGACTGTTTGCTGTGTTTCAGGATCCTCTCGCTTGCGTGCAGCCCAAGTGGTGCCTCCTTTGTCTGTTCTGCAGCAGCCCAGAGCCCCATCTCCCACATGGACTTTTCAGCAGTCAGCTCTGGGGGCAAAAGCATGAACCAAGTTCCTGGGAAGCTGCTACTGTGGGACACTAAAACGATGAAGCAGCAGGTACTTGCTGGGTTTCTTTCCTTTCTCAGTCTGCTTGCTGAGAATGAGTGTCTTGTATTTCAATGTGTAGGAGCCCTCTTTCTAAATTATGCTGACTTTCTTTTCAATACCCTTCTTTTTCCCCCTTCCTTCTTTCCCCTCTATCACGTGCAGGATAAAAATGAATAGTGTAAGTAGCTGCTGGGTGGAGTTTTTTTGTTTTGTTGGTGTGTTGGTTTTTTTGAGGGATTCTTCAAAATAGTCTATAGCCTTGTTTCTATTCTGCCTGCACACAGTTTGTGACTGGAAATGTCCCAAGTGGATTGAATGATGCTTTGCTCAGGCTTTCGGCAGTTGAGCGATATTGAAGGGTTTTCTTTGCTGCTATTTCCCCTGCCCTCCCTGTTATTAAGGGAAGTGCTTCTTTCAGAGGTTTCATCTCATGTCATCTTCTCCATTGTCTCAATTTAGGTGGGTCAGATTCTGGCAGGGAATCCTCGTCCCATCCCTTGCCTTTGCCCTTAAGAAATGCTGTCCCTGACGTGTAGGAGAAAGCAACATACTCAAGCTAATGCCTGCCAGAAGCTGGTTTTGCAGCCTTGAGGCCATGGCCAAGAAAGCTGTGGCTTGGCTGAGGTGAATTGTTGGTTTAGTGTCACAGTAAAATACCACTGCCAACCTTGAAGTCTGTAGTCATGAGAGGTGTAGGGCTCCAAATTGGAGGATACTTGCTACTAGATACTGTCTTTCCTCCCTCCCCTGGAGATCAGCTCCTCAGCACCCCCGGCTCCATTTCTCGGCATTAAAGCAGACTTTCCCTTCCAGTTGCAGTTCTGCCTGGAGCCTGAGCCCATTGCTATTAACTGCACAGCCTTCAACCACAATGGCAACCTGCTGGTCACCGGGGCTGCAGATGGGATTGTTCGTCTTTTTGGTACGTTGAAATTGGGCAGTGAGGTGGCCCCTTGGTGTCCCCAGCTGGCTGGCCCAGCGCAGCAGGGAGGCAGCTGTGGGACATGCCTGAACACCAAGGTGGAAGATACTTTCTCTCCTCCACAGTAGCTCTCAGGAGTGAATTGGCATAAACTTTCTCTGGGGGATGTTGGCTGGAGACCCTGGTAGTGCTGCTGGATTTGTTGTTTCCCTCCTGCTGAGGTGCAGAGTTAACTTGCCCTGGAGCCGTGCGGTCTTGGCTGTGCCATGTGGCAGTACCACTGCCAGAGGCTGAGTCTTGCGGAAAGGAATTAATGTGTGACCTTGTAGGTGAAGGCAAGGGTTTCACATCAGACCTTCTTCCCTGAGCAATTTCTGTTTCTCCCTCTTGTGTGAATGAGGGATCTGCTCTGGCCTGGGTGCTGAGCTGGAGGCTGCAGTCCCAAGTCTGTGGGAGGACAGAGCTGGCAGCAGCTGTGAGGGTGGACAGGATAGCAAGGGGAGGAGAAGAAGAAAGGTGGCAGTGGGGCTTGAATGCAGAATGCCTGCAGTTGATAGTGAGCATGTGAGCAGCCCTGTAATGCCAGAGGAAGAGGTGACTAGTTACAGGCAATGATTTTTGTGGCCAGTGTAAAAGCCACATGCTGGAGAATAAGCCCAGGGTGCTGGGATTGGATTGGGCTCCCCCAGGCTGGTTTAGAGGGCTGGGACAGAGATCTTATGAACATAAAGGGCCTCTCTCTCTTCACCTCAGCTCTGGGCGAGTACAAGGAGTGTTCAGTACTGGTTCTCCCCTCAGATATGCAGCAGCACGAGTGCGCCATGAGCTGGAAGGCACACGATGGGGAAGTCTACTCCGTTGAGTTCAGCTATGATGAGAACACAGTCTACAGCATAGGCGAGGATGGCAAGGTAGGCTCTGGGTGATCTTCTACTGGTCAGCTGGCAGTGAGTTCCCTTCTGGAGTCTTCTCCATATGGTGGGGATAGCAGTAAAAATACCCTCCAAATCTGGAGGATCCGTGGGCTGCTAACTGTAATCTTAGGTGTGCAGCACCACCCTGCTGCATGCAGTCTCTGCAGAGAGAATGGCTGGAAAGCATATTAACAGCTGGAGCTGCCTCGGACCTTGTCTGCAAATCCTATTGTTGGTGACATCCCTCTCCTAGGGAATCCATGCGAAGATGGCCTTTCTGTGCCCCTGAGATGACCACATTTGAAATCTGGGATTCACCAGGGATCAGATCCTGGACCACTTTGCATAAATGTCCGTGTCAGCAGCTCCCTGTTGCTTATAATAAAGGCTTCAATTTCTGCAGTTCCACAGTCCTCAGCAGTAGAGGTGTGGCTCAGGGAGGGAGACTGCCTGAAGGTGTGGGTCCGTGGCTCATGAGAGCTAAGTGAATTCCCACCAGGATCCTGCATGCAATGTGGAAGGACACATAGGCAGCAGTGCTCGTGGAAGGTAGGGCGTATGTTTGCCTGGATAGTAGGCACTCTTACAGCCTTTGCAGCCTGTGTTTTATAAATATAGCCACTCAGATGTAGATGTCAAAATGCCATCTTCTGTTTGTGAGGAATAGCCACTTTGCTTAAGAACGACAAATGGCCCCTCTACTTTCATCCCAGTCAATTTAACTATGGGCTTTTGTCATCTCTTTTTGTCATTCTAGTTTATTCAGTGGAATATTCACAGAAGTGGCTTGAAGGTGTCTGAGTACGATCTTCCCAGCGAAGCTACAGGTCCTTTTGTTCTGTCTGGGTACAGTGGCTACAAGCAAGTCCAATTCCCACGAGGAAGGCTTTTTGCTTTTGACTCTGAGGGCAACTATATGTTGACATGTTCTTCTACTGGGGGAGTCATTTTTAAGGTAAGTCTGAGAAGTGATGGGGAGTACTCTAACGCATCTTACATATAAGCTCTTGTTACAAGGCTGCAACAGCAGCCACTGGAAGTTCTCAAGCAGCACCTGCCCATCCCTGCTCTGCGCAACCTGCTGCTCAGTTTCAAACAGTGTGCATTTTAGCAGTGTTTGGTGTTTAGCAAGTGTTTGAACCCCCTGTAAGTGTTTGGCCCTCTGTATGTAGCTCGAGTATGTGTGCTCCTTGTTCTTGAAGCTTAGCTGCAGCAGTTTTCCTTAGTGCCCAAGTGCCTAGGACAAAGTTTTAATTTTTTTTTTTGTTAATATATTGATGCATGCCAGTTCAATGCAAAATGTGTGATTCTTGGCTGATGCTCATCTTTAATCTGCCCTGTGTGCTTGCTGATGCTATGTTAGTCCCAGCCTGATTCTCTCCTCTTACTGTGTACTGAAATGAAATGAAGGGTAAGGCTGAATGGTTCCAAGTACCCAAATTTCTGTGCTGCCGTAACAAGCGATTACTGATGGCATGCTCCTTGCCTGCCTCCTCTTGACTCTATACCCGTCAGTATAAGCCACTGCAAGGCAGATTAGATGGAATTTTTACTTGCATTTGGGGCATTCAGAGCACCCACACTAACATGAGCTATAGCTTAGGCTTATGTGCTTCTCATCTTAGGCTGCCTTGTTCAATTACTGCAGCTCAGCTGATATCAGAAGCTGAGCTGCTTGAGAACACATGCTTCTGTTGTGAGGCTGGAAATTTGCTTCCTCATGTGTGCTACATCTATCTCAACATGTCTCTGATTTTCTGCTTAATTATGCATGCTGTTAGGGATACGGAGTCTGTAGCAGGCTTTGGCTGCTCCTGTGGGTGCACTGCCCCCACTGCAGAAACTTGCCTCCTTAAAATCTTATGCTTTCCTCCTTTTAGTTAAATGGTGAGGAAAAGGTTCTGGAGAGCTGCCTTTCCTTGGGAGGACACCGAGCTCCCGTTGTCACAGTGGATTGGAGCACGGCCATGGACTGCGGGACCTGCCTCACTGCCTCTATGGATGGGAAGATTAAATTAACAACCTTACTGGCTCAAAAGTCTTAACCTGGACAGTGCTGAAGGGAAAGCGCAACAGACTTGACAAAAACAGTGTTAACTCCACAGGAACAAACTGCCTGGGAGAGAAGGCAAATCACAGTCCCTCTTGTTGTTGTAGCTTTTGCCTCTTGACAAACGTTAAATACATTTGCCAAACCACTGTGCAACAGAGTGCCGGTATGGGACCGGATCAGTGGCAGCACTGAAAAATAAGTCTCCACTGACCCATTGTGGCAGCTGGACTCCCTCCATTAGGGAGTCTTGAGTAGCACGTGGCTAGATCACGTGGTCTTGAGTAGCACGTGGCTAGATCTGCTGGGATCACGTCAGGGGTTCTGCAGAGGAAGGTGAGGCTGGAGGAGGTATGCAGGAGGCAGCACGGTGCGTGGTGATAAGATGACTCAAACTGGAAAGGCTGGTGCGAAACCAGAGTATTCTTTCGGTATAGCATTTGTTGTGCTGTTTTGTTTTGTTTTGTTTTTGGTTTGGTTTCTTTTTTTTTTCCATAAAAAGAAAATATTCCCTTGCACTTGATTTCTGTGCTCAGTTCAGCTGTAGCTGCAAAACATGGAGGGTGGCTGGGGCAGTGATGTGCCAAGAAGGTCTCCTGCATGAAGAAAAGACCCTTGTGCTTTCACCAGGTGCTTCCGGCACTGGGGGGAACCAGTGCAAGACATCCAGGAACAAAAATAGTTGCGTTGGTTTGGGTGTATTGTGTTCCCTTGCAACATCTGCTGCCAAGTAGAGTGGAGATCTCGAGTCAGATTCTTTGAAATGCTTGTGCTGGAGTTAAGAAGCTACATAATGCCTAGCAGCTACCTGATGACAGATAGGAGGAAGGAGGGCCAGAACCAGTCTGGTCCTGTATAGTGCTCTCTGTTACTGGAGCTGTCCCTCCCCCTGCACCCCGCCAACATCAGGGCAAGTGCTGTGCACAGGTATTGCATAGTCTTTGAATGGGCTGCTAAGCAGCCAGATTTCATCTGCTTACACATCGCCATGAAGCTTATCGCAGCTTACGTCCTTGGCCTTTACTGGGAGTTTACAGTGCTGCTGTTCCTTGGCAGAGCTCTCATTCTCAATTATATGAAGAATGGGTCCAGTTTACTGTTTGAAGATACCTTTGGTATCCTCCAAAGGCTGTTTTGGTTTTAGAACCTGGACATCTGTTAATATTCACTACTGTGAAGGGTGATCACCCGGAGAGGAGGCAGAACAGTATTTCAGTCTGTTTTTGCCAAGTGCGCTTTGGCGTATTTGTAAAGAGTGGCTCGTCAAAGGTGTAATGCCTAGCTAGCTATCTCCTTGTATTTGAAGAGATGGGGACCGGGCCAGGTGGACCTCTGTAGCTGGCAGCTTCCACTGCTGCCCAGTCAGACCTGGAGCATGATGGTTCTTCTCCACTTCAGGTCTCAAACTTGGGGTTGGAAATCAAGATTCACTTGGCTAACTCTACGGCTATTCTTCACTGCTGGCATCACATCTCACAACATGACTTGGTGTCTGAGAAGTTTGTTGCCATCTTTGTGGCTGGAGATGTTGGATACAGTCTGCAGTTGTTTTGTCTGATGCATTGTTGTGGTTTAAC
>NW_009233515.1:0-3838 GCF_000690835.1 Fulmarus glacialis | reverse complement strand
ATGATTCTATGATTCTATGATTTAAAGAAATGTAAACCCTTATTAATATGTATTCAAAATGTAAGCTTCAATTCACGTTTGTTTCACAATTACTTAACTGATTTCAGTTGAGCTACCTAGATTTACACTATATAATTAAGATTAATTCTAGACTCCAACCAGTGCCAAATTAACAGTCCTTTAGACCAAAAGATGTTTCTATTTGTCTAACAGGGAGAGCATAGAAAACTATGCACTATGGTTGGTTTTGGATATGCTTATTGTTCTTCACTCTTGTCAAAGGAGAGACAAGGAGAGACTTGCTCTAAAGACAGGGGATAATACTACATCCTCACTGAGGTCAGTGAAGCCAGAAATTTACATAAAATGGTTTACTCTCGACTGATGAAGTCCCCAGAGAGCATGAAGCTAATAAAGGTTCAACAAATTGCAACTGTATCTTTACTACTTCTGGTCACAACTAAGTACAAAAACATTTTACAAAAATATGATCATAGAATACTCTGCATTGGAAGGGACCTTTAAAGATCATCTAGTCCAACCCCCCTGCTGTGGGCAGGGACACCTGCAATTAGATCAGATTGCTCAGAGCCCCGTCCAACCTGACCTTGACTGTTTCCAGGGATGGGGCATCTACCACCTCTCCGGACAACTTGTTCCAGTGCTTCACCACCCTCATTGTAAAATATTTCTTCCTTATATCTAGTCTAAATCTACCCTCTTTTAGTTTAAAACCATTCCCCCTTGTCCTGTCGCAACAGGCCCTGCTAAAAAGTCTGTCCCCATCTTTCTTATAAGCCCCCTTTAAGTACTGAAAGGCTGCAATAAGGTGTCCCCAAAGCCTTCTCTTCTCCAAGCTGAACAACGCCAACTCTCTCAGCCTTTCCTCATGGGAGAGGCATTCCATCCCTCTGATCATATTTGTGGCCTTCCTCTGGACCCGCTCCAACAGGTCCATGTCTTTCCTGTGCTGAGGGCTTCAGCGTTGGACGCAGGACTCCGGGGGGGGTCTCACCAGAGCAGAGTAGAGGGGCAGAATCACCTTCCTCGACCTGCTGGCCACGCTTCTTTTGATGCAGCTCAGGATACGGTTGGCCTTCTGGGCTGCGAGCGCACACTGCCGGCTCTCGTCCAGCTTTTCATCGACCAGTTCCCCCAAGTCCTTCTTGGCAGGGCTGCTCTCAATCCCTTCATCCCCCAGCCTGTATTGATACCAGGGGTTGCCCCGACTCAGGTACAGGACCTTACACTTGGCCTTGTTGAACCTCATGATGTTCACAAGGGCCCACTCTTCTCAAGCTTGTCCAGGTCCCTCTGGATGGCATCCCATCCCTCAGGCATGTAATTTCCACTGAAAAATAAGTTGTAAGCTTATTCTGATTTGAGCCAAAATCAAAATAAATTCCATAATGTAAACAGGTCTGTTATACTAACATAGTTTATTCTGGAACCTTCATAACATCAATACCCTTTAACAGGAACTGTTGCTTTTCATTGACCATCTTTATACTACAGAACTGGCTTAAAACTTTGCCAGTTCTTCTTGATAAAAAACTACTGGCAACATAAGGATTTTTTCATAGTCTCTCTGGATATCATTAAAAAGATTTCTTGGTGTTATCTGACACATTCCATCCCCTAGCAACTGAGTTAACAATTACGTAAGTAGCTTAAAATATTGTTCCATAAGCCCATAACTGGGACAGGGGAAAACATATTTGTGTTCTGAAGTGCCACAAAGAAACTATTGATCCTTTCTTTCATTCCTGCAAAGGCTGAAACTTGGCACAATTACTTCCTGGCATATTTGCATTGCCGGAAATAACGTGACATGGTTGCCTTGCATTTGCTCCTTTGTTGGACCTATGACAATAACACTACTACTGTGGGTGCAAATAAGGTAGCAAGGACAAAAAGCATTACTTAAAAACCTCACTAAAAAACTTCTCATGTTTCTCTGCATAAAGTCCTGTCTGCCTTAGAAGTGAATCAGACTATTTAGAAAACATAAACGAGTACAGTCAAAAAAAAATTGTTGACTTCGGGACCAGTGTCTGTTGTTGTGACATAAGCATTGCTGTTTAGACAAATGTAGGTGGAGTAAAAGAACCAGAAATTTGAAAATTTAAAAGTATAGCCTATATTACTGATACTTTAATTAAAGTTAGCCGGACAAGAAACTGAGACACAAACTGCATGAGTCACTTGAATTAAGCATTCCTGTCATGTTAGATACTCCAGAGAAAAAAACTTATAAGGCTCAAGGGCATAAAAGGGTATATTCTACAAAGACCACTTAAATCTTATTGACAGAATATCATGTTACGTGTATCGCACACAAGCAATGAAGCATCCCCATCTACCCCTCAGGGCTACCAAAATGCAGCGGCTCAATATGCCCGTCACTCAGAGAACTACTTTCCCCTGAAACTGCAAAATCAGTAGGGACCTGATAAGACTCAAAGAGGTACGAACTTCAGCACCAGAATAGCTCAATGAGTTAAACTACTCTATGTATTGAAAAAGACTTGTCATTTTAGAGCCAAAATTAAATAATAGACACAAGGATCTCCTGGAGGAAGCCCTTCTGCACTGAAGATTAAGAAAAAGGATGAACAAACAGAGCATTCAGGCTACCTCTGCATTAAATGCAGAGTAAACAGTGGCATGCATAGACTTGTGCTATATTTGTATATGTCTTTTCCCTTGTTTATTATTAAAGTTTCTTAATGATAACAGTTTATTTCAGTCTTCACCTGCGAGAGAAATGCTGATCATTTTCATACTTAATTTCTAAATTGAATCCAGAAGTTGTGAAAGATGCAAGACTGATTACGCTGTGTCTGCCAGCTGCTGACAAGACAGCAGGACTACAGCCAACCCAGAGGACTAATTCTGCTGCTTATTACTGCAGATAAACACCCAGAGTGCAGCCCTCTGCTCTCCCGGCCATAAGTCAATCACAAGAGCCAAAAGGCAGTTTGCTTTTTACTAGGCTAATAACCTAGCAAGTATAAGCTTGCTTCATCTCTCTCTAAACGTCTCGTTTTTTCCATGAATGCACCTTGTATAGAGTGCAGCCCAGAAGCTTTCATATCTTCATTTCCATTCCTAGGAAGGCAAGCAGTAATCCTAGGAGAGATGTTTTATTTCACACTCTTGTTCTGTAAGGAAAACCTGCCCATCACTGCCTTTGCAGACCTTTCTATTCTCATTTTTAATGGGCTGCATCAACTCTATCTGTTAATCAACACCTGATTGGCCACTTACAGACTGTGACACCTTAATAATAACTACAATGAAATGTTGCATGCATGGCCATGAACAAATGTACAACTTGATATTTTAGTAACATGTACATGCAGATACTTTTCTATGTGAACTTTAAACAAATGCAAAGACCATAGAATGATCCATCTCAGATGCATACACCTAAGATGGGAGGGAGGGGAGATGGAATCAATTTTCTTACACCAAGGGCTTTCCAGGGGATCCCTGGTATTTAAAGGGCAGTTCATGACCTGAACAAATTGTTGAAGAAATCCTGCCTGGTTGCCAGCCTTTACTTCACAATTCATTACTGTAGTGATGTGACATGTGTAGAAACAAGCTTAGTGGTGTTTTTAAACCTCAACTGTATGTAAAGCTTAGCTGTGTTTTAATGGAGTCTATGAAAGCTTTTTGTAGATTCAACAAAAGCGGGAAAAATATCCTTTACAGAAGTAGGAGGTACAGAATGACCAAAGAGAAATAAAAGTCAAAGAATTAAATATTAAAAATATGGTAAAAGAAATTGCGTATAGAGACCATAATCTATAAAAATATATATATAAAGAAT
>NW_009233514.1:0-3458 GCF_000690835.1 Fulmarus glacialis | reverse complement strand
GCCTGTAGTTCCCCTTCTGTCTGCCGCCAGAAGGCTCTAGGCTGCTCAAATCCTGGATCAAAGCTGCTGGCTTAGAATTTTTGCTTTAGGAATAACCCAGTTTTCACTACAGGCAGATACCTGAAGGGGAGAGTGACAGACTGGTGCCATGGACCGTACCTGTCCTAGCTAGTGAAAAGGCGCCAGGTCCTTCAGAAGGCTGGAGAGCAATCCAGATGCAGTGGCTATTCTTTGCTCGTCTGGAAGTTCATGGCATTACAAAGCATCCCAGGCGATGGATATTTCCTCCTTATGCAGTGACAACAAGCAACAGATCAGCGAAAGAGAATAATCTAAGGTGCACTATGTATATGATTTCTACGTGCTCCAAGAAAACACTTTATCTGAAGAAGAACAGCCATCTTAAATGTAGCCATGTTCTTTGCCAGTAAACAGCTGTGGTTACCAAAACCAATTCCCTAGTCTTCCCACTGCTGGCTGAAAAAGCCCCACAAGACAGATCCTGCATCTACATCCAAAAGGAAGGGCTGGTATTTGGTGGCTTTCTTCCCTTTGGCTCAATTGATAAAATAACCAGCGCTGCAAGCAAAGCAGGGCAGATATCATTAAAGAGTGAAGGTGCCTGTCTATTCCATAAGGAAACCTGACAAGAAATTCCACATACAAAACAAGAATTAGATTTAAGACGTATAGCAGCTTCTTTCCCAGAAAAGACTTTGGTGTAGCAGCCTTATAAATCTGAAAATTTCAGCCTAACTCCATAATTATGTGCAATGCGCATCGCATCATAATACACGCAGCAGTTCTCTAAGTAGCACTGTGCTGTAAGAGCCTAGAATTTGTCGTCTACAATCTTTGTATCAAATAATGTCAGAAGTTAACAACCTGCTAAGATAAATGGGAATACTCCGTGGTCTCCACGTCTTCTTTCATGTTACTGCAGATGCAGATTCATGAAACAGTGCCTTATCTTCTCATGTTTGCAACTGGATTTTCACAGCCGTAACTTTTATTTTTGAACAAGATTCTGTTATTATACACTTCACTGTATTGCAACAGTACCAGCAGGTCCTGTTGTGTTTGCCATTCTACTGGCATACACTGAACCACACTCCCCTGCAATTCTCTTGCCAGTGGTGGATCCCCACAAAACTGAGAAGAGATCCAGACAAAAAGTGATATATTTCACCTACGACTATTCATTTCTTAACCCATAGCGGATGAGCGTAAGGCACCTGCAGCTCAGTACTAATGACCAAGTGAGGAAGTACAAAGGTTACTGCCTAATCAATTTTCCCTCATGTCATCTGGAATAGCATCCTACAAGGCTTAACAGCGCAAACTTGGTTGCACTGAATTATAATATCTGAAGACAAAATCTCTTCTGTCTAAAAGGAATGGAAAGATGGATGGCAGAGAAACGGAAGGAGAAGTCTGAGTGCTTTATCGACCCAACTGACATCCTACGAATGGTAAGCAATAAAAATTTATTGAGAAATAGAAAAGTTCTTACTTACCCTTATCGCTGCCCCTCCAAATTGTTAATGCCACAGAAAAATGCAAAATTCCCTTAAACCACATATTTAAAAATCTTGCAATTTTATTTGCATATAAAGGCCGCTAGATATAATATCACAATAAATTTAAAGAAACAACTGCTTTTCTAAATTCCATTAACAAGGTAACATAAAACAGAACAAAGCTCAATAGCATTTACAGTGGTAGAACAGAAATAACTATCTGCAACAATATTTTGTGCTAGCGAGATTGCATTTACACACAGTGCAAAATAAGAAAAGGAAATAAAAAGACAAGAAGAATATTTAAATATAAAGGACAACTAAGCCTTATTTTAGTTAGGCTTGATTGTATCCATTTGACTCTATACATGCCTGAACTACGACAAAGATTTAACTCGGGCTCTTGAAGGCCTTGAGCACTTGGAAAATGTGTCACATCCTTCATAATTTAGATGTGCTGTACAGCATAATTTTGCAGATGCTATACTGGCAATATTAAATCCTAGCTTAGTTATAATGCACAAAAAATACATATATATATAAATTCATATTTAAAAGGAGTCCGCATTTACATTTTTTTTTACTGCATGAAATACCTGCTCTTTGCAGCTTTCACCCCCAGTCTTTTAAAGCTAAAATAATTTAAAAACAAACAATAAAAGGTAGATATCACATACAGGCTGTGGCTATCTATATCAGTCTTTAACGTATAAAGCAGGTAGAGACAAACAACTGAGAAGTCTATTCTCCTCTTGCTGCATTCAACTGTTAATAGAAACAAGTTTCAGTACATGCACACACATCAAGAGGTAAATGGACCCCAAAATATTGTTTGTGCTACTAAAAAAAAAATTTATATAAATGGAGATGAAAAGCTAACATTTAGACCTAGGGAAAAAGAAGACACTTAAAAAACCCCGACAATAACATAAGTTGTGCAAATTTGGGTGTTTTTAAATGCTGCCTATTTTTTAGCTTATAATATAATATTAAAATAAGGTCTCTCACTTATTAAAAGAAAGCTTGGCTGTCCTTTTGAGAACACTATAACAATTTACAATGGCAAATTTATTGAAAAACAAAATTCATTTTACAAATTCACAATGCTTTATCAATTTTAAATGAATGCTGCATTTCCAAAAAGCACAACCTCTAACTTTTCTTCTTGTTTCTTTTGTACCAGCAATTTACAAAAAAAAACCCCAAAACAAAAAACAAACAAACAAACAAAACCAAAACCCACCCCAAATCAAAAAACCTCACAGTTCCCCCAAATTCTCCTCCCCCCAATTTTGAAATAAACATGTAACAGAATGTAAGTTTTATAATTAGAAAATGGCAGTTTATAGACCTTCCCCAGTTCCAAATGTGCAGTAGTGCTTCATGATCCTTGAGGGGTTGGAAGGTCAAATATAATTGGAGGGTTGGTTGGTTGAAAGCTGACTGTACATGTTGAAGCATTGATGTACGTTGTGTAACCGTCTGTCATAATGCCATAACCTGTACGGAGAATGTGTCACACTTACTGTAATATAAATAAACGGTACTGCCCATGGGCAGCTGCACTGAAAGCTTGTTGTGGGATCAATGCTTTGGAATTAAATTAAATTAATCCCTTCAAAATGATACAGGCTCTTGAAAGCTGCCACAAAGGCTTGACTGAAAAAAATACAATCTACTGTATTTGAAATAAGGACTGATGCTTTTATGTACAAACTTTTTTCCCCCATGGAAAATCCTCTGTTGCAATCGGATACAGCAGAAACAGAGACAAAACCGCACATGTACTTTTTCTAATTACTTATTTAGTGAGCTGTAGTTTGCATGCCTGTAATGTCTGTCATAAGAAAAAGACCAATCAGGAGCATTAGAAGTAATTTTGGTTTCACCTACAAAAACCGCTCTCTGGGCAATGAGCTGAACCTGGTAAGCTTTCCC